>NW_015625030.1:265100-271191 GCF_001515625.1 Sinocyclocheilus rhinocerous
TTCGAAGCTCATCCCGGAGTTGCTGTCATAGCAACAGGTCCGTAAGCTTAAACCTGCTCGGGAGCAGGTTTATTTCATGTAAACAGGATTAGATTGCATCTTCTTTAGCAGAATTTATACTTAAAATCTGTCCGCTACCTTATTACAAGAGTACCCTACTAATCCAGGGACAATAATTGTAAATAATAATCATTTAAAAATTAATTTAAAGATAATATAATAATATTGTGTAGTCTTTAATACTATAGGCACAGCCAGTTTTACTCACTGAAAGATTTATTCGTCATAAAATTATTACTTCATAATTGTATTCGAGTCTTACACACATGCTATACAGATAATGTAGAGGCGGTGTACCTTCTTTTAATAAATTACAAGAAAATACAACAGGGTCTGTTAACTCTGCTTATAGAAAATGAAGAGCAAAGAATTCGCATCAGGTGTGTTTTGCGTTTTTAATATTTTTAAAAAGTAATTTATGAAGCCACTTTAATCTGTATCGCATAAAAACTTGTTAAACTTGATCTATCCGACATGACTTGAACGCACCAGAAGAACGGGCCCCAGGTGTGCAACTTTCAGCCATGTTGTTAGGTTGTTGTGGGTGGTTCCCAGCACAGTGCTATTAATGTTGTTTTGTTTATGAATGAATTAGAGCTCTTGAATGAATCTTTTAAGAGAATGTTTTTGTTCACTCCCATGCGCTGACTCATGCTTTTGGTTCATTGTAGTGAGAGCAAATAGCATTCGAGTGCAAAAGCATTTCATTGAACAAATATGCTGCCAAATATGCAAAATAACAACATATGCCACCATAAATCAACAAGTTGCTGTTGATCTTGTTCAAGAATGGAAATTATGTCAATCATGAACCAGCTGAATTGGGTTTCACAAAAAACCTTTTTCTTATTAGTGTGAAGAATTCTTTATAATCTAAAGAATATTTTGACTATAAAGAACCTGTTGTCCAATGAAAAGTTTCCCATGGATGTTAAAGGTTCTTTACTAAACTATATAGATGCCAATAAAGGTGGTGCTTATGGTGCTTAAAGGATTAGTTCACTTCCAGAATGAAAAATTCCTGATAATTTACTCACCCTGTCATCCAAGATGTTCATGTCTCTTTTTCTTAAGTCGAAAATTAATTAAGGTGTTTGAGGAAAACATTGCAGGATTTTTCTCCATGTAGTGGACTAAACAGTACCCAACTGGTTGAAGGTCCAAATTGCAGTTTCAATGCAGCTTCAAAGGGCTCTACGTGATCCCAGCTGAGGAATAAGGGTCTTATCTAGTGAAACGATTGGTTATTTTCTAAAAAAATAAATAAATAAAATGAATAAAAATTTCTATACTTTTTAACCACAAATTCTCGTCTTGCACTAGCTCTGCGATGCACATCCACAACTTCACGCATTACGTAATTACGTTGGAAAAGTCATGCGTGCTTAGTTCATTGTCTGTGTACTTCAGTTCAAAAAGTTAGGGTAGGGTGAAAAACTCCATCTAATTTTCTCCTCCATCTTCAAAATCGTCTGACGTTGTTTTACTTTTTTTTTAAAAGGCATTTGACTTTCTTTGCACGTTCGCTTTGTAAGTCGAGCTAGTGCAAGATGAGCATTTGTGGTTGAAAAGCATATAGAATTTTTTTTTTTAAGAAAATTATCAATCATTTCGTTAGATAAGACCCTTATTCCTCGGCTGGGATCGTGTAGAACGCCCTTTGAAGCCACACTGAAACGGCAATTTGGACCTTCAACCCGTTGGCCGCCATTGAAGTCCACTATATGGAGAAAAATCCTGGAATGTTTTCCTCAAAAACCTTAATTTCTTTTCAACTGAAGAAAGAAAGACATGATCATCTTGGATGACATTGGGTGAGTTGATCATCAGGAAATGTTTATTCTTTTAAGTTAACTAATCCTTTAAAAACTCCTTTATCTCAGTCTTTGAAATATACTATGAGGTTGTGCTCTGAGTAATGCTGTGTGTGTTGCTATGTGGTCGCTTGGATGTTGTTAGGTTGTCGCTTATTGGGTAAGTCAAAAATGCCTGTATGATTATATTCTGATCCCTAGTGGAAACTTCATGGGATTTTTTTTCTCATTTTGGTTTCCCTTTTTTTGTCACACAAGAGGTAAGAATGAACAAAGACAAGCATATTAAAATGCATTAAAGGGGTCCTATTATGCTTTTTCACTTATTCAACTTTAGTTAGTCTGTAATGTTGCTGTTTGAGCATGTTACATTTCACTCGAAAAGAGGATGAATGTTCTCAAATAAAGGCACAATAGAGTAAAGCACATAGTGAACTTCACACATTGCCTTTCTGTTTGCTTTAGTCTGCATTAAATTAGCTTTTGATGAATTTGTGAATTTATTTTATTCCTCCACCTGTGTCATTGAGTCTTTTCACTCACTGTTGCTCTTTCTTTCTCATTCCTCTCTCCTTTTCTCCCCCTGCTCTCTTTTTTTTCACTCTGTATCTTTCTTTCTCTCCCTCCCCGATGAAATGCACAGAAATAGCTATGCAAATTTTTCCCCTTTCAAAATGGTTTCATATCATCTCTATATCTTTCAATAACCCTCCATTCTCTCCGTCATTTCCCCCTTCATCTGTTTTCTTTACTCCTCCGCTCTGTCTTCCCTTTCTTATTGTATTTCTGTGCTCATTATGCTAACTGGCGTCAGTGTATCTAAGAACAAAATCCAGTGGTGGATTTTTTCCCCCTTATTTTACTCTATATCTGTTATGCTGCTCATCTCTCTCTTTCTCTCACTCTATCTCTCCTTTTCTATTTATATCTCAGCGTGGTGGGAGTGTTTGGTAAGAACGTTTACACTACTCTATTTGCCTCCCCTCTAAAAAAATGGATCCTCCTCTCCTCCTTTCATCTCGTCCTCTCGTTTGCAATGGGGTGTATTCTGCATTCTGTCTGTTTCCGGTGGTCGACGGCACCCTCAAATGCTGCTAGATCAATAATCGGTGTGGAATTAAAGCGTGCGTGTGTTTGTGTGCAAACATGTACCCATACGCATGCCTGTGCTTGATAGCGAGTGTGAACTGAATGGTGTGTGTGTGTGTGTGTGTGTGTGCGTGGGGAGATGAAGAGCAAGGCAGACAGTGTTGGGTCAATTAGAGGGATCGAGAGAGATTATCATTGGCAAGTAGTATTACGATTATCCCACGACTGAGGCATCATGGGAAGGTTTGGGAAAAAATGAACTGAGCGGATAGAGCTTCTAAAAGCTCTGAATGACCCACACATTTTTTTTATGCGTTCGCTTCTCTTGACAATTTGTCTCCTGTCAAATTTGAATGAGCTTTATTTGCATGACTGCGTGGTTGCAAAATGTTGCAAAAGCATAATAATAACCATTACAAGGCGGCTCAAATACATTCAGTATTCACAAATACATTCACAGTGATTTTAATGGACACTATTTTTGATTATTAGGTTTCCCAAAGACTGTCATCAGACTTGTTTTTTGATCCTACATTATGAGAGATTAATATAAGTTTATTTCCATGAATCAGTCAGATTCAAAGCTTTGATACTTTTGCATCATCACTTGTTCATGGAAGTCTTAAAGTGGCATATTTTAATTTTTAAAATGTTTTAGTAAATATACATATTGTTTATATAAATATTGCTGTTCATTTATTGATATATTAGTGAATTTAAAATGAAACAATTTATCTTTCATCCCTCTTTTCATAGTCAGAAACTAAACAAATGGCTTTGCTTTTACTACCTTTTAAATTCCTAGACACACTCATGGACAAAAAATATATATATATATATATATTGTATATATACACTATCATTCAAAAGTTTTGGTCAGTAAGATTTTTTTTTTTTAAAGAAAGGAATAGTTTTATTCAGCAAGGATACGTTAAATTAATCAAAAGTGATGTTTATAATGTAATAAAAGATTTTATTTAAAAAAAATAATGTTCTTTTGAACTTTATATTCATCAAAGAAATCCGAAGAAAATATTAAGAGGGGCAACTGTTGTATCTATAATGTAATGTATATACAATGACATTCAAAAGTTTTGGTCAGTAAGATTTTTTTTTTTTTTAAAGAAAGGAATAGTTTTATTCAGCAAGGATACGTTAAATTAATCAAAAGTGATGTTTATAATGTAATAAAAGATTTTATTTAAAAAAAATAATGTTCTTTTGAACTTTATATTCATCAAAGAAATCCGAAGAAAATATTAAGAGGGGCAACTGTTGTATCTATAATGTAATGTATATACAATGATAATAAAATGTAATTGTTTCTTGACCAGCAAATCAGCATATTGGAATAATTTCTGAATAATGTGACAATAATGTGACACTGAAGACTGGAGTAAGGATGCTGAAAATTCAGCTTTACCATCACAGGAATAAATAACATTTTAAAAATATATTATTTATATATAAGAGTTCAATTGTAATATTATTCCCCAAAATTACTGTTTTTACTGTTTTGATCTGCATGAGGACTTGTTTCAAACATTAAAAAATCTTACTGACCCCAAACTTTTGAATGTATGTATGATCAAATTCTGTAAATATTGATATTGAGGAATTTTGGTTATATCAACAAGCTCTAGTGCACAAAATTGTAAAAGAAAGAACAAAGTTGACACATTTGCATGTTGTCTGTTAGATTAGCTTTCTCACCAGATGGGAACGGTCTGAATCGTATTATGTGTTAATTCAGCAGAACGAATATGATGCAAATGTGTCTCTTTATTCTAATTCAAAGTCATTCAAATACCTAATTTGCTATTATTATCAGAAACCCAGTCATTAATCCCGACGACACTTTTAATTCAGTCTTCTTAGACTTTATGTGGTGAGAGCAGCGGCTCTTCCATTTTTAATTTAGCCGATTACGCTCACTGTCAGGATTGAACGGCCCCTCTTTTCCAGCGTCTCACCGCAGCGGCTGACTGATGTGTCATTTTCTTTGACAGTCTCTCACTCACCTGGTATTAAGCTCCGCTTCTAGCGTTTGTGTTTCGACCCGGCTCATGCTGCTCAGCATTTACTGCGTGGTCTAAACCAACCTCTCCCTGAGAGCCAAATCAATGTCTGTGTTTATCTCTATAAAAGCCCTCTCAGGATGATGACGGGCTTCTTTGTGAGTTTATGAAGAGCGAGGCAGCTCTCCAACCTCTACCTGCCATGCTTTTGTGTGTGCATGTAAAAGAGGCTTTTGTCCTACCGTTTCCTGCTCTCTGCCGATCTTTTATTGATGGGGTTTTTATAGAGTTAGAGTCTGAATAATTGAGTGCTGAAAGACGAACGAGCGGCGCTCTAAAAATAAAGTGCATCCATCCATCATAAAAAGTACTTCACACGGCTCTGGGGGTTTAATAAAGGCCTTCTGAAGTGAATCAATGCATTTGTGTAAGAAAAATATATTTATAAACCATAATCTCTAGGTCCTACTAACTGACGTATGCACGTTCACGAGAGAGTGGCATTCCAGCGGATGATGTAGGCATAGCGAAAGCTCCGGTGAGAAGTGAAGAACGTGGAAGCAAAACACGAATTAGAAGTACAAAACGAGGATTTGTAAAAAAAGATGTCGGAGGATTTTGATATAAACCACAATGTACACAAATGCATTGATTTACTTCAGAAGGCCTTTATTAACTCCCTGGAGCCTGGAGTACTTTGTATGATGGATATATGCACTTTATTTTGCTTCAAAATCTTGACCACTATTTAAAGCCATTATAAAGCTTGGAAGAGATTGGACATTTTTTAATATAACTTCAGTTGTATTCAACTGGAAGAAGAAAGTCATATACAACTATGCATTGAGGGTGAGTAAATCATAGGGTATGTTATTCCCAATCATGTAGATTATTTCCCTAAAATGATGCTCCATTCTCCCAAAACAGTACTGTAAAACCAATACAGTATATTGAGTAACTGAACTGAGTAGCCAAATATCACAAAAAATTCAGCAATGCATTTGTTCCTCTCAGCTTTGCACAAACCATCAATAAGAGTGAGCAGCGCCCACAGTGTGCAAGCTTAAACAGCCCTCTACGGACACCTTGGCAATTGAATCGCCATTGGCT
>NW_015625031.1:0-7476 GCF_001515625.1 Sinocyclocheilus rhinocerous
AGTTGTTGTTAAAGTTTCTGCTGTTGAACTTTCTGAAGTTGTGGTGCTCTCTGTAGTTGTAGTATCCATTGTGGTGCTGTCTGTTGTTATTGTGGTCTCTGCTGTTGTACTTTCTGGAGTTGTGGTAATGGTGGTGGTACTTTCTGATGTTGTAGCGTCTGTTGTTGTGATTTCCACTGTTGTACTTTCTGGAGTTGTGGTACCGATGGTAGTGCTTTCTGTTGTTGTACTACCCATCGTGGTGCTTTCTGTTATTGTTGTTTTCTGCTGTTGTACTTTCTAAAGTTGTGGTACCGGTGGTGGTGCTTTCTGTTGTTGTAATATCGATTGTGGTGCTGTCTGTTGTTGTGGTCTCTGTGGTAGTACTTTCTGGAGTTGTGGTGCCAGTGGTTGCACTATCTGTTGTGGTGGTCTCCATTGTGGTGCTTTCTGGAGTCGTGGTGCTTTCTCTTGTTGTAGTATCGATTGTGGTGCTGTCTGTTGTTAAGGTTGTCTCTTCTGTTGTACTTTTTAGAGTGGTGGTACTTTCTGTTGTCGTAATGTCCGTTGTGGTGCTTCCTGTTGTTGTGGTCTCTGTGGTAGTACTTTCTGGAGTTGTGATGCCAGTGTTGTGGTCTCTGTGGTAGTACTTTCTGGAGTTGTGGTGCCAGTGGTTGTACTGTTTTTTGTGGTGGTCTCCATTGTGGTGCTTTCTGGAGTCGTGATGCTTTCTGTTATTAAATAATAGTAAAACATTTACCAAACTTTGTTTAGCACTTTTAATACATAAAATGCAGCTCATAGTGCTTAACAACAATTTAAAAACTACAAACAAAAAAATAAAAATTTGCCACATTGACACTGCAACTTCACACAATAATTAAAACTGATATCAGAATGCTAAATTAATATTTTAAAAAGACTTGTCTTTTTTTTTTTTTTTAATGAAAGAATGAAGCCTTTCTAATTTAAATTGGTTGACAGTTCCAAATTTTGGGGGTTTAGTGGCTAAAAGGATAACCACAGAGTAACTTAGGATTTATTGTATAGTTTGCCAAATGACCAGCAGTAGAAGATCTGAAATTTTGATTTGGAACACATTAACATAAAAATCAATTCTTTGCTGAACTGGCAACCAATGTAATTGTATTAAAACCATTAATATGGTCTCTCCTTCTTAATTTAATTTGTACTTTGACAGCTGAATTTTGTATCAATTGTAGCTTAGGTATAAGAGAGTGTACATAGCATTAAAGTAATCAAGACGAGCAAAAATAATAAATAAAATGTTTGTCGCTTGATGAATGCGAGATTTAAGCTAAAGTCATAGTCCATAATTACACCTAAGTTCTTTACTTCTATCTTCTATCTTTCAAGAACAGCATATAGTACTTAAAATTTCATTGATACATAGTCACCTATTTTAATAAATTATTACCTTTCTCCCAATATTGAACCAATTTAGAATATTACCGGAGAGACCAATTTCTAGTCCGTTAAGCAAAATTAAATAATCAAGTGTCAAATGATGCATTTAGGTCTAAGAGGATTAAGACTGATGCATTGCTCATATTGGTATTTCATCGCAAACTACTGTATTTACTACCTTAAATTACTTTACCTATTTAAAAATTATATGTTAGAAGTTGGTCTGAGAATATTACAGAGAAAACAATGCAGTTTTTTCCCCTTAAGTTTCAGCTTCACAACTGTACATTTTAAAGCATTGGAGAAACTTCCTCCCATTTAAACAACATACTTTAGGTGTAGGGTCAAGTTAGGAATATCACTGAGAAATAGTTTGCAAAAGATTATTTTTTATTAGCTCTCAATGAACACTTACATTTTCATGCTGTAGATATATATTCTTGATCTTCTATTGAAATTTTATTAGTATTATGTACAGAAGACTTAATTTATTTTTATTATTATTATTATTAAATAGCAAAATCTTCACACATTGTTACAGAAGGGTGATTTAATAAATTGTAAGATTAATTATTTAAAATAAAAGATAATTGAAAAAAGCACTCTGGGATTGTTACCATTTTCATTAGTACATTTTTTAAATAAAATAATTGTCTTTCAGAGTGCACTGTTTTTATATAAAGCACCTCAGTGTTATTAATTAGAATCTCACGATGACCTGGCCAGAGAGTTTATTCTTCCACTACATTTTATTAGATATGGATCTTATTTTAAATTTCTCTGGAGCCACTATGTATAGAATTCATTTTAAGAAGACATTAAAACTAATATTGGCTAGTGTTAATTTCTGTAGTTCTCTGAGTTGTGGTGCTTTCTGCTATGTGGTACCGGTGGTGGTGCTGTCTGTTGTTCCTTCAGTTGTGGTGCTTTCTGATGTTGCCGTCTCCCTTGTTGTCCTTTCTGGAGTTGTGGTACTGGTGGTTGTACTTTCTGTTTTTGTAGTGCTTTCCGTTGTTGTTACTTCAGTTGTTGTGCTTTCTGTTGGTGTAGTGTCTGCTGTTGTACTTTCTGAAGTTGTGGTACCAGTGGTGGTGCTTTCTGTTGTTGTAGTGCCCATCGTGGTGCTGTCTGTTGTCGTGGTCTCTGTTGTTGTACTTTCTTGGGTTGTGCTACCAGTTGTGGTACTTACTGTTGTTGTACTTTCTGGAGTTGTGGTAATGGTGGTGGTACTTTCTGATGTTGTTGCATCTGTTGTTGTGATCTCCACTGTTGTACTTTCTGGAGTTGTGGTAACGATGGTAGTGCTTTCTGTTGTTGTACTACCCATCGTGGTACTTTCTGTTATTGTTGTACTTTCTGTTGTTGTGGATTCAGTTGTGCTTTCTGTAGTTGTAGTATCGGTTGTGATGCTTTCAGTTGTTGTTGAAGTTTCTGCTGTTGAACTTTCTGAAGTTGTGGTACCAGTGGTGGTGCTGTCTGTTGTTATTGTGGTCTCTGCTGTTGTACTTTCTAGAGTGGTGGTACCGGAGGTGGTACTTTCTGTTTTCGTAATGTCTGTTGTGGTGCTTTCTGTTGTTGTGGTCTCTGTAGTAGTACTTTCTGGAGTTGTGGTGCCAGTGGTTTCACTTTCTGTTGTTGTAGTGTCTGTTGTTGTACTTTCTGGAGCTGTGGTAACGGTGGTGGTACTTTCTGTTGTTGTAGTGTCTGTTGTTGTGGTTTCCACTGTTGTACTTTCTGGAGTTGTGGTACTGGTGGTTGTACTTTCTGTTATTGTAGTGCTTTGAAGTTGCGGTACCGGTGGTGGTGCTTTCTGTTGTTGTAGTATCCGTTGTGGTGCTGTCTGTTGTTATTGTGGTCTCTGCTGTTGTTCTTTCTAGAGTGGTGGTACCGGAGGTGGTACTTTCTGTTGTCGTAATGTCCGTTGTGATGCTTTCTGTTGTTGTGGTCTCTGTGGTAGTACTTTCTGGAGTTGTGGTGCCAGTGGTTGTAATTTCTGTTGTGGTGCTTTCTTGAGTCATTGTGCTGTCTGTTGTTGTAGTGTCCATTGTGGTGCTGTCTATTGTTGTGGTGCTTTCTAGTGTTGTGGTCTCTGTTGTGCTTTCTGTAGTTGTAGTATCTGTTGTGGTGCTTTCTGTTGTTGTAGTGTCTGCTGTTGTACTTTCTGGAGTTATGGTAACGGTGGTGGTACTTTCTGATGTCGTAGTGTCTGTTGTTGTGGTTTCCACTGTTGTACTTTCTGGAGTTGTGGTACCAATGGTAGTGGTTTCTGTTGTTGATGTACTTTCTGTTGTTGTGGATTCAGTTGTGCTTTCTGTAGTTATGGTATCTGTTGTGGTGCTTTCTGTTGTGGTGGTTTCGGTTGTTGTACTTTCTGTTGATGTAGTGTCTGCTGTTGTACTTTCTGGTGTTGTGGTACCGGAGGTTGTACTTTCAGTTGTTGTCTCAGTAGTGGTGCTGTCTGTTATTATTGTTGTCTCTGCTGTTGTACTTTCTGGTGTTGTGGTTCCGGAGGTTGTACCTTCTGTTGTTTTCTCAGTTGTGATGCTTTCAGTTGTTGTTGAAGTTTCTGCTGTTGTACTTTCTAAAGTTCTGGTACCGGTGGTGCTGCTTTCCGTTGTAGTAGTATCAATTGTGGTGCTGTCTGTTGTTATTGTTGTCTCTGCTGTTGTACTTTTTAGAGTCGTGGTACCGGAGGTGGTACTTTCTGTTGTCGTAATGTCCGTTGTGGTGCTTTCTGTTGTTGTGGTCTCCGTGGTAGTACTTTCTGGAGTTCTCAGAAAGCCAGTGGTTGTACTTTCTTTTGTGGTGGTCTCCATTGTGGTGCTTTCTGGAGTCGTGGTTCTTTCTGTTGTTGTAGTGTCCATTGTGGTGCTGTCGGTTGTTGTGGTGCTTTCTGCTGTTGTGGTCTCTTTTGTTGTACTTTCTGTTATTGTTGTACTTTCTGATGTTGTGGTTTCAGTTGTGCTTTCTGTTGTTGTAGTGTCTGCTGTTGTACTTTCTGGAGTTGTGGTACCAGTGGTTGTAATTTCTGTCATTGTAGTGCTTTCTGTTGATGTTTCAGTTATGGTGCCTTCTGTTGTTGTACTTTCTGGAGCTGTGGTAACGGTGGTGGTACTTTCTGATGTTGTAGTGTCTGTTGTTGTGGTTTCCACTGTTGTACTTTCTGGAGTTGTGGTGCCAATGGTAGTGGTTTCTGTTGTTGATGTACTTTCTGTTGTTGTGGATTCAGTTGTGCTTTCTGTAGTTGTAGTATCTGTTGTGGTGGTTTCTGTTGTTGTACTTTCTGTTGTTGTAGTGTCTGCTGTTGTACTTTCTATAGTTGTGGTACCGATGGTGGTGCTTTCTGTTGTTTTAGTATCCATTGTGGTGCTTTCTGTTGTTGTAATTTCTAGAGCTGTGGTACCGGTGGTACTTTCTGATGTTGTAATGTCTGTTGTTGTGGTTTCCACTCTTGTACTTTCTGGAGCTGTGGTACTGATGGTGATACTTTCTGTTGTTGTCCTACCTTCTGTTGTTGTGGTCTCAGTTGTGCTTTCTGGTATTGTGGTTCCAGTGGTGGGTATTTCTGATGTTGTGGTCTGTGTGGTAGTACTTTCTGAAGTGGTGGTGCCTTCTGTTGTTGTGATCTCTGTTGCGGTGCCAGTAGTGGTACTTTCTATCGTTGTGGTCTCCGTTGTTGTCCCGGGGGTGGTACTTTCTATTGTTGTGGTCTCCGTTGTTGTACTTTCTGGAGTAGTGGTGCCAGTGGTTGTACTTTCTAACTCTGTTGTGCTTTCTGCAGTTGTAGAACCAGTGGTGGTGCTTTCTGTTGTTATGGTGTCTGTTGTGGTGCCTGTAATGGTACTTTCTATTGTTGTGGTCTCGGTTGTTGTGCTTTCTGGTGTTGTGGTACCTGTAGTGGTTCTTTCTGTTGTTGTAGTATCTGTTGTGGTGCTCTCTGTAGTTGTGGTTTCCATTGTTGTACTTTCTGAAGTTGTAACGCCAGGGGTGGTACTTTCTGTTGTAGTGCTTTCTGTTTTTGTGGTCTCTGTTGTTGTACTTTCTGAAGTGGTGGTGCCTTCTGTTGTTGTGGTACCAGTGGTGGTACTTTCTGTTGTTGTGGTCTCGCGCTGTATTTATATTTGCATGTAAAAAGAAAAAATGTTATTGCTTGAAAAACTTAAGACACGTATTGTACTTTCTGTTGTTGTGGTCTCTGTTGTTGTACTTTCTGGAGTAGTGGTGCCAGTGGTTGTACTTTCTAACTCTGTTGTGCTTTCTGGAGTTGTAGAACCAGTGGTGGTGCTTTCTGTTGTTATGGTGTCTGTTGTGGTGCCTGTGGTGGTACTTTCTGTTGTTGTGGTCTCTGTTGTTGTACTTTCTGGAGTAGTGGTGCCAGTGGTTGTACTTTCTAACTCTGTTGTGCTTTCTGGAGTTGTAGAACCAGTGGTGGTGCTTTCTGTTGTTATGGTGTCTGTTGTGGTGCCTGTGGTGGTACTTTCTGTTGTTGTGGTCTCTGTTGTTGTACTTTCTGGAGTAGTGGTGCCAGTGGTTGTACTTTCTAACTCTGTTGTGCTTTCTGGAGTTGTAGAACCAGTGGTGGTGCTTTCTGTTGGTATGGTGTCTGTTGTGGTGCCTGTGGTGGTACTTTCTATTGTTGTGGTCTCGGTTGTTGTGCTTTCAGGTGTTGTGGTACCTGTAGTGGTGCTATCTGTTGTTGTAGTATCTGTTGTGGTGCTCTCTTCAGTTGTGGTTTCCATTGTTGTACTTTCTGATGTTGTAACGCCAGGGGTGGTACTTTCTGTTGTAGTGCTTTCTGTTGTTGTGGTCTCTGTTGTTGTACTTTCTGAAGTGGTGGTGCCTTCTGTTGTTGTGGTACCAGTGGTGGTACTTTCTACCATTGTGGTCTCTGTTGTTGTCCCGGGGGTGGTACTTTCTGTTGCTGTGGTCTCCGTTGTTGTACTTTCTGGAGTAGTGGTGCCAGTAGTTGTACTTTCTAACTCTGTTGTGCTTTCTTGAGTTGTAAAACCAGTGGTGGTGCTTTCTGTTGTTATGGTGTCTGTTGTGGTGCCTGTGCTGGTACTTTCTATTGTTGTGGTCTCAGATGTTGTCCTTTCTGGGGTTGTGGTACCTGTAGTGGTGCTTTCTGTTGTTGTAGTGTCTGTTGTGGTACTTTCTGTAGTTGTTGTTTCCATTGTTGTACTTTCTGAAGTTGTAATACCAGGGGTGGTACTTTCTGTTGTAGTGCTTTCTGTTGTTGTAGTGTCTGTTGTGGTACTTTCTGTAGTTGTTGTTTCCATTGTTGTACTTTCTGAAGTTGTAATGCCAGGGGTGGTACTTTCTGTTGTTGTACTTTCTGAAGTGGTGGTGCCTTCTGTTGTTGTGGTACCAGTGGTGGTACTTTCTACTGTTGTGGTCTCTGCTGTTGTCCCGGGGGTGGTACTTTCTGTTGTTGTGGTCTCCGTTGTTGTACTTTCTGGAGTAGTGGTGCCAGTAGTTGTACTTTCTAACTCTGTTGTGCTTTCTGGAGTTGTAGAAACAGTGGTGGTGCTTTTTGTTGTTATGGTGTCTGTTGTGGTGCGTGCGGTGGTACTTTCTATTGTTGTGGTCTCGGTTGTTGTGCTTTCTGGTGTTGTGGTACCTGTAGTGATGCTTTCTGTTGTTGTAGTGTCTGATGTGGTGCTTTCTGTAGTTGTGGTTTCCATTGTTGTACTTTCTGAAGTTGTAATAACAGGGGTGGTACTTTCTGTTGAAGTGCTTTCTGTTGTTGTACTTTCTGAAGTGGTGGAGCCAGTGGTTATACTTTCTGTCATTGTGGTGCTTTCAGTTGTTGTGGTCTCTTTGGTAGTACTATCTGTAGTGGTGGTGCCTTCTGTTGTTGTGATCTCAGTTGTGGTGGTACTTTCTTTTGTTGTGGTCATGGTTGTTGTCCCGGGGGTGGTACTTTCTGTTGTTGTGGTCTCTGTTGTTGTACTTTCTGGAGTAGTGGTGCCAGTGGTTGTACTTTCTAACACTGTTGTGCTTTCTGGAGTTGTAGAACCAGTGGTGGTGCTTTCTGTTGTTATGGTGTCTGTTGTGGTGCCTGTGGTG
>NW_015625031.1:7657-17262 GCF_001515625.1 Sinocyclocheilus rhinocerous
CGGGGGTGGTACTTTCTGTTGTTGTGGTCTCTGTTGTTGTACTTTCTGGAGTAGTGGTGCCAGTGGTTGTACTTTCTAACAGTGTTGTGCTTCCTGGAATTGTAGAACCAGTGGTGGTGCTTTCTGTTGTTATGGTGTCTGTTGTGGTGCCTGTGGTGATACATTCTATTGTTGTGGTCTCAGCTGTTGTGCTTTCTGGTATTGTGGTACCTGTGGTGGTGCTTTCTGTTGTTGTAGTGTCGGTTGTGGTACTTTCTGTTGTAGATCTTTCTGTTGTTGTACTTTCTGAAGTGGTGGTTGCAGTGGTTGTACTTTCTGTCATTGTGGTTCTTTCTGGAGTTGTGGTACTGGTGGTGGTACTTTCTGTTGGGGTCTCTGCGGTAATACTTTCTGTAGTGGTGGTGCCTTCTGTTGTTGTAATCTCAGTTATGGTGGTACTTTCTATTGTTGTGGTCTCAGTTGTTGTCCCCGGGTTGGTACTTTCTGTTGTTGTGGTCTCTGTTGTTGTACTTCCTGGAGTAGTGGTGCCAGTGGTTGTACTTTCTAACACTGTTGTGCTTTCTGGAGTTGTAGAATCAGTGGTGGTGCTTTCTGCTGTTATGGTCTCTGTTGTGGTGCTTTCTATTGTTGTGGTCTCAGTTGCTGTACTTTCTGGTGTTGAGGTACCTGTGGTGGTGCTTTCTGTTGTTGTAGTGTCTGTTGTGGTGCTTTTTGTAGTTGTTGTTTCCATTGTTGTACTTTCTGAAGTGGTGGTGCCAGTGGTTGTACTTTCTGTCCTTGTGGTGCTTTCTGGAGTTGTGGTACGTTGTGGTGCCTGTGGTGGTGCTTTTTATTGTTGTGGTCTCAGTTGTTGTGCTTTCTGGTGTTGTTGTACCTTTGGTGGTGCTTTCTGTTGTTATAGTGTCTGTTGTGGTGCTTTCTGTAGTTGTGGTATCGTCTGTATTTGTGATTTCCATTGTTGTACTTTCTGAAGTGGTGGTGCCAGTGGTTGTACTTTCTGTCATTGTGGTGCTTTCTGGAGTTGTGGTACCAATGGTTGTGCTTTCTATTGTTGTGGTCTCTGTGGTAGTACTGTCTGGAGTGGTGGTCCCTTTTGTTGTCGTGATCTCTTTTGTGGTGCCAGTGGTGGTACTTTCTATCGTTGTGGTCTCGGTTGTTGTCCCGGGGGTGGTACTTTCTGTTGTTGTGGTCTCCGTTGTTGTACTTTCTGGAGTATTGGTGCCAGTGGTTGTACTTTCTAACACTGTTGTGCTTTCTGGAGTTGTAGAACCAGTGATGGTGGTTTCTGTTTTTATGATATCTGTTATGGGGCCTGTGGTGGTATTTTCTATTGGTGTGGTCTCGGTTGTTGTGCTTTCTGGTGTACCTGTAGTGGTGCTTTCTGTGGTTGTAGTGTCTGGTGTGGTGGTTTCTGTAATTTTGGATTCCATTGTTGGACTTTCTGAAGTTGTAATACCAGTGGTGGTACTTTCTGTTGTTGTACTTTCTGTCATTGTGGTGCTTTCTGAAGTTGTGATACCGGTGGTAGTGCTTTCTGTTGTTGTGGTCTCTGTGGTAGTATTTTCTGTAGTGGTGGTTCCTTCTGTTGTTGTGCTCTCAGTTGTGGTGGTACTTTCTATTGTTGTGGTCTCTGTTGTTGTCTCGGGGGTGGTACTTTCTGTTGTTGTGGTCTCTGTTGTTGCACTTTCTGGAGTAGTGGTGCCAGTGGTTGTACTTTCTAACACTGTTGTGCTTTCTGGAGTTGTAGAACCAGTGGTGGTGCTTTCTGTTGTTATGGTCTCTGTTGTGGTGCCTGTGGTGGTGCTTTTTATTGTTGTGGTCTCAGTTGTTGTGCTTTCTGGTGTTGTTGTACCTTTGGTGGTGCTTTCTGTTGTTATAGTGTCTGTTGTGGTGCTTTCTGTAGTTGTGGTATCGTCTGTATTTGTGATTTCCATTGTTGTACTTTCTGAAGTTGTAATTCCAGGGGTGGTGCTTTCTGTTGTTGTGGTCTCTGTTGTGTAGGTGCCACTGGTTGTACTTTCTGTCAGTGCGGTGCTTTCTGGAGTTGTGGTACCAGTGGTGGTGCTTTCTGTTGTTGTGGTCTCTATAGTACTACTTTCTGTAATGGTGGTGTCCTCTGTTGTTGTGATCTCAGTTGTGGTGGCATTTTCTGTTGTTGTGGTCTGCTTTGTTGTACTTTCTGGAGTGGTGGTGCCATTGGTTGTATGTGCTGTCATTGTGGTGCTTTCTGTTGTTGTGGTATCTATGGTAGTACTTTCTGTAGTGGTGGTGCCTTCTGTTGTTGTGAACTCAGTTGTGCTGGTACTTTCTGTTGTTGTGATCTCCATTGTTGTACTTTCTGGTGTGGTGGTGCCAGTGGTAGTACTTTCTGTAGTGGTGGTGTCTTCTGTTGTTGTGGTCTCAGTTGTTGTGCTTTCTGGTGTTGTGGTATCTGTGGTGCTGCTTTCTGTTTTTGTAGTGTCTGTTGTGGTGCTTTCTGTAGTTCTGGTTTCCATTGTTGTACTTTCTGAAGTTGTAATTTCAGGGGTTGTGCTTTCTGTTGTTGTGGTCTCTGTTGTTGTACTTTCTGAAGTGGTGGTGCCACTGGTTGTACTTTCTGTCATTGTGGTGCTTTCTGGAGTTGTGGTACCAGTGGTGGTGCTTTCTGTTGTTGTGGTCTCTGTTGTTGTACTTTCTGAAGTGGTGGTGCCACTGGTTGTACTTTCTGTCATTGCGGTGCTTTCTGGAGTTGTGGTACCAGTGGTGGTGCTTTCTGTTGTTGTGGTGCCAGTGGTTGTACGTTCTGTCATTGTGGTGCTTTCGGGCGTTGTGGTACCAGTGGTGGTGCTTTCTGTTGTTGTGATCTCCATTGCTGTACTTTCTGGGGTGGTGGTGCCAGTGGTAGTACTTTCTGTAGTGGTGGTGCCTTCTGTTGTTGTGATCTCAGTTGTGGTGGTACTTTCTGTTGTTGTGGTCTCCGTTGTTGTGCCGGGGGTGGTACTTTCTGTTGTTGTGGTCTGTGTTGTTGTAGTTTCTGAAGCGGTTGTGCCTGTGGTTGTATTTTCTAACATTGTGGTGCTTTCAGGAGTTGTGGTAGCAATGGTGGTGCTTTCTGTTTTTGTGGTCTCCGTTGTTGTACTTTCTGGAGTGGTGGTGCCAGTGGTTGTAATTTCTATCATTGTGGTGCTTTCTAGAGTTGTGGTACCGATGGTGGTACTTTCTGTTATTGTGGTCTTTGTGGTAGTACTTTCTGGATTGGTAGTGCCTTCTGTTGTAGTGATCTCTGTTGTGGTTCCATTGGTGGTACCTTCTATTGTTATGGCCTTGGTTGGTGTGCCGGTGGTAGTACTTTCTGTTGCTGTGGTTTCCATTGTTGTACTCTCTGTAGTGGTGGTACCAGTGGTTGTACTTTCTGTCATTGTGGGGCTTTCTGGAGTTGTGGTACCGGTGATGGTGCTTTCTGTTGTTGTGGTCTCTGTGGTAGTACTTTCCGGAGTGGTGGCTCCTTCTGCTGTTGTGATCTCAGTTGTGGTGACTGTGGTGGTACTTTCTGTTGTTGTGGTCTCGGTTGTTTTCCCGAGGGTGGTACTTTCTCTTGTTGTGGTCTCTGGTGTTGTACTTTCTGAAGTTGTTGTGCCAGCAGTTGTACTTTCTGTCATTGTGGTGCTTTCTGGAGTTGTGGTATCGATCGTGGTGCTTTCTGTTGTTGTGGTCTCTGTGGTAGTACTTTCTGGAGTGGTGGTGCCTTCTGTTGGTGTGATCACATTTGTGGTGCTCGTGGTGCTACTTTCTGTTGCTGTGGTCTCCGTTATTGTACTTTCTGGGGTGGTGGTGCCAGTGGTTGTACTTTCTATCATTGTGGTGTTTTCTGGAGTTGTGGTACTGGTGGTGGTGCTTTCTGTTGTAGTAATCTCAGCTTTGGTGACTGTGGTGGTACTTTCTATTGTTGCTGCCTCGGTTTTTGTCCCGGGGGTGGTACGTTCTGTTGTTGTACTCTCTGAAGTTGTTGTGCCAACAGTTGTACTTTCTGTCATTGTGGTGCTTTCTGGAGTTGTGGTATCGACCGTGGTGCTTTCTGTTGTTGTGGTCTCTGTGGTAGTACTTTCTGAAGTCGTTGTGCCAGCAGTTGTACTTTCTGTCATTGTGGTGCTTTCTGGAGTTGTGGTATCGACCGTGGTGCTTTCTGTTGTTGTGGGCTCTGTGGTAGTACTTTCTGGAGTGGTGGTGCCTTCTGTTGGTGTGATCACAGTTGTGGTGACTGTGGTGGTACTTTCTGTTGTTGTGGTCTCGGTTGTTGTCCCGGGGGTGGTACTTTCTATTGTTGTGGTCTCTGGTGTTGTACTTTCTGAAGTTGTTGTGCCAGCAGTTGTACTTTCTGCCACTGTGGAGCTTTCTGGAGTTGTGGTATCGATCGTGGTCCTTTCTGTTCTTGTGGTCTCTGTAGTAGTACTTTCTGGGCTAGTGGTGCCTTCTGTTGTTGTGATCTCATTTGTGGTGCTTTCTGTTGCTGTGGTCTCCGTTGTTATACTTTCTGGAGTGGTGGTGACAGCGGTTGAACTTTCTGTCATTGTGGTGCTTTCTGGAGTTGTGGTACTGGTGGTGGTGCTTTTTGTTGTTGTGGTCTCTGCGGTAGTACTTTCCGGAGTGGTGGTTCCTTCTGTTGATGTGATCTCAGTTGTGGTGGTACTTTCTGTTGTTGTGGTCTTGGTTGTTGTCTCAGGGGTGGTACTTTCTTTTGTTGTGGTCTCTGGTGTTGTACTTTCTGAAGTTTTTGTGCCAGCAGTTGTACTTTCTGTCATTGTGGTGCTTTCTGGAGTTGTGGTATCGATCGTGGTGCTTTTTGTTGTTGTAATCTCTGTGGTAGTACTTTCTGGAGTGGTTGTGCCTTCTGTTGGTGGGATCACAGTTGTGGTGCTACTTTCTGTTGTTGTGGTCTTCATTGTTGTACTTTGTGGAGTGGTGGTGCCAGTGGTTTTCCTTTCTGCCATTGTGGTGCTTTCTGGAGTTGTAGTACCGGTGGTGGTGCTTTCTGTTGTTGTGGTCTCTGTGGTAGTACTGTCTGGAGTGGTGGTCCCTTCTGTTGTTGTGATCTCAGCTGTGGTGCCTGTTGTGGTACTTTTTATTGTTGTGGTCTCAGTTGTTGTGCCGAGGCTGGTGTTTTCTGTTGTTGTGGTTTCCATTGTTGTGCCTGCAGTGGTACTTTCTATTTCTGTGGTCTTAGTTGTTATGCTTTCTGGTGTTGTGGTCTCTGTTGTTGTAATTTTTGCAGTTGTAGTACGAGGGGTTTCTGTTGTTGTGGTCTCGGTTGTTGTGCTTTCTTGTGTGGTGGTGATGCTTGTTGTTGTGGTCTCTGAGGCAATACTTTCTGCAGTAATGGCACCATTGGTCTTACTTTCTGCCATTGTGGTCTCTGTTGTTGCACTGACTGGAGTTGTGTTGATAGTAGTAGTGCTTTCTGATGTTGTGGTCTCTGTGGTAGTACTTCCTGGAGTGGTCATGCCAGAGGTTGTACTTTCTCTGTTGGTAGTGCTGTCTGTTGTTGTGATATCGGTTGTGGTGCCTGTGGTAGTACTTTCTGTTGTTATGGTGCCAGTATAGGTGCTATCTGTTGTTGTAGTCTGTGTTGGTGATATTTCGGGAGTTGTGGTGCTGCTGCTTATTGTTGTGGTCTCCTTTGTGGAACTTTCTGGAGTTATGGTGCTGCGGTTTGTTGTTGTGGGCTCTGTGGTAGTACTTTCTGCATTACCAGTGGCCAAGATTGTTGTTTCTATTAATGTGGTTTTCATGTCTGAGGTTGTTTCTATCAAGATAGTCGTATAGGAAATGCTGTTGTTCCAGATATCTGAAAAATAATAATAACAATAATAATAATAAATTAAACAAGATACATTTAAATACATATATAGTGGTGCCCAAAATGATTAGAACACTAGTATTTTCACCAGCTAAAAAATAGTTTTATGTCAGTTATTTCTATCTTTTACTGTAGTGTGTCAGTAGGAAATATCAGTTTACATTTCCAAACATTTATTTTGCCATTAATTGTAATAATCCAGTGAGATTTTTGTACATGGAGTCTGACAACAGCCAGAGCTCCACACAAAGATCTGATCTCATCATCATCCAGTCTGTCTGGAATGAAATTAAGAAATAGAACAAACTGAGACAGACTAAAATCCAGAAGAACTGTGGCAACGTCTCCAAGATGCTTCAAGAAACCTACCTGCAAAGCTGCAGTACTGTTAAACGTTTTAGGCTCTTGTGTAAAATTGCTGTAAAATGAGTTAACTTCTATTAACTAAATTAAACATTTGGTGTGAGCATCCTTTGCGCTTAAAGCAGCTTTTGCCCTCGGTGCACTTGTTAAAGCAGCTTAAGCCCTAAGTGCACTTGCGCATAGTTTTTCAGGTAGCTTTGCAGGTAGGTCTCTTGAAGCATCTTGGAGATGTTGCCACAGTTCTTCTGGATTTAGTCTGTCTCAGTTTGTTCTGTTTCTTCATGCCATTCCAGACAGACTGGATCATAATGAGATCAGATCTCTGTGTAGAGCACTGGCTGTTTTCAGACTCCTTGTGCAAACAAAAATCTCACTGTATTATTACAATTAATGGCAAAATGAATGTTAGGAAATTTAAAGTGTTTTTTTTTTTTTACAGATTTCAGTGTCAAACTAGTTTAATAGAATTAATTACATTAATTACAAATCCATCTATTTATCTATACATGCAATAAATCCTACAGATTCCAACTCAGCACAATACATTACCAGTAAAGTCCATTGTTGTAGTGGCTGCTGTTGAGGTTTTCATTGGTGTGACAGTAGTATAGGTAGTGTTTATGTTCGCTACAGCTGAAAAACATTGATACATTTTATGTCAACAACGATCCAATTATGACTTAGATATACAAAGGTAAAATGTAAATGTATTTACCTGCGCAGTATGCCAAAGAGCAGAAAGCAGGTTTCACAAACTCATAAATAAAATAATTGCCTGGACAGGCTTTGACTTTAATGGGATTGGAGTTGAAATAGCAGCAGTTATTGTCCCAATGACCGCAGACATCTCGAGTGACCACTCCATCCTCAACTGCTGGATGTCCTCCGTTCAGCCAGAGTGGGGAATGAGTGCCACAACTATACTCATCAACACATGTGTCTGGCATCTGAACGCTCTGACCCTGAATGAAGAGACGGTACCAGCCATTCCAGCTAACTTCACAGTCACACATTATTTCAGAGGTATATTGATTGTTGGTGGCTCTCCATGGATCATCTAGCACATTGTAGTTGTTGCAGGGGTCAACAAGAGGAACCACTGTTACAGAAAAATGGAAATAATGTTTATTTTTATATGTTATATACTTTTTACTGTTGGATAGTTGCAGTATGAAATAATTACTTTCAAAGCTTAAATCAATTTTTGAGTCTAAGCATCTTTTTATTTGTGTTAAAAGGGGATAAGCAGCAAACCTGGAGTTTATACTTGAAAGATGATTACTATTAGTTTAACGTTGGCAAGAATGCTTTCAATACACACTATGCTACTTATTTGTTATAACTGATTTGAATATGCTGGTCTGTAAGCCAGTTTGCCTTTTTCAACAATTCACAGAGTGCATATTTTAGTCATAATGTTTATGTTTTTATTGTTTTCCAACACTGAACTACAGACATTTATTTATTTATTTATTATTTATTTATTTTTTTGGCACTGATTAACAGACAAAGAAAAACTGTCAAATTTTACTACTCAATATATATATATATTGTAAATATCAAACACAAAATAATTGATTGCATATGTATTTACCCATTTTGAGTCAGTATTAAGTAGGTGAACCTTTAACAACATTAAAGCTTTGTGTGGGTAAATTTTGCCGGGTTGCATAGAGATTTGGAGTTGATTGACTTTTTAAAACCATGCATGAATTCTACAGCAAGTTTAATGTGAGATCAGACCTCTGACTTGGTCAATCCAAGATATTAATATTGTTGTTGTTTTTTTTGCCCATCCTATTCTGTGTAGTTCTGGCTTTTTTAATGCCTTGTCATGCCTTGTGCTTTTAAATTAGTTTTAGCAAAGCTGCAAGGTTCTTTTTTCTTCATTATGTAAATTGTGCCAAAATACTCACTAGCTACAATCAGATGAAACTCCCTGACTACACAGAGGTTCTCTAAAACATATTATTTATGTGACTGAAACTAATCAGCTTCACCGGTCAGTGATGAATGAAGTGTCATAATGAATGAATATTTATGAAAGTTTAGTTTAGATTTTATATTTGTAATTAAAAAAAAACTTTTTGTAGAGATCGGTTTTCACTTTAAAGGGATAGTTCATCCAAAAATGAAAAATGTGTCATTAATTACTCACCCTCATATCATTCGAAAACCGTAAGATCGGAAAATAAATTTACATAATTTTGATGAAATCCAAGAGCTTTCTGACCCCTGCATAGACAGCAACTGAAACGTTTCCAGGCCCAGAAATGTAGTAAGGACATAGTTAAACTAGTCCACGTGACATCAGTGGTTAAACTGTAATTTAACGAAGCTACGAGAATACTTTTTTGTGTGACCAGAAAACATAAATAACGACTTTATACAATATTTTTTCTCCTCTGCGTCATTGTCCGCCACCATTCACGAGAGTATCATGATGCATCCGTGTGCATTCCTCTGCTTGTAAACATAGCGCATGCATGTTCTATGTCAGCAGCACCACACACGTGTGTCATGGTACTCTCATGAATGGTGGCGGACGGTGACACAGATTAGAAAAATTGAAGAAAAAAAATCATTATTTTTGTTTTCTTTGCGCACAAAATGTATTCTCGTAGCTTCTTAAAATTGCAGTTGAACCACTGATGTCACATGGGCTATTTTAACAATGTCCTTACTTTCTGTGCCTTGATCGTGGTAATAACCTGTCTATGGAGGGTCAGAGAGCTCTCGGATTTCATCAAAAATATCTTAATTTGTGTTCTGAAGATGAACGAAGGTCTTACAGGTTTGGAACGACATGACGATGAGTAATTAATGTCACAATTTTAATTTTTGGGTGAACTATCCCTTTTAGGCTGATGATACATGGGGCAACATTTTGAGCAATGTTGCTGTCAACGAGCAACCAAGTGAGACACAGGGCCCACAACCGATCTAAATTATCCAGATAGAAATTTGTTACCCATTCTCAATGGGAAAATACCCCAGCAACATTGCTCAAAAAAGTTGCCCTGTACTTTCTATCCATACTGTCTCATTTATTCAGAACCGCCTATTAAATAAAACCAACAGCAATCTATAGTCTACCTTTATGGGCAGCAACAATGCAAAAGTAACAATAATTTTAGATGCAACAATGTATATATTTTACATAGCTTTTAAAAATATGTTTAAACTTTGTAATATTTTTCTTTAAAACATTTTAAAGGGGTCATATGATGCTGCTAAAAAGAACATTATTTTGTGTATTTGGTGTAATGAAATGTGTTTATGCGGTTTAAGGTTCAAAAAGCACATTATTTTCCACATACTGTACATTATTGTTTCTCCTCTATGCCCCGCCTTTCTGAAACACGTCGATTTTTACAAAGCTCATCGGTCTAAAAAAGCGAGGTGTGCT
>NW_015625031.1:17272-30207 GCF_001515625.1 Sinocyclocheilus rhinocerous
TTTTGGAAGGCCAAACAAAGTAGTTTCGCTTTCACAACGAAACAGCGTCACACACCGCGGCCTTTAGTGAGCGTTGGCGGCCTAGAGTGAGCCGCGGCCTAGAGTATGCGGTGGCCGGCTTGAGTGAGCAGAGGGGGGCGGGCTTGAGAACGGTGCGGCCGGTGGGCTTGCGGCAACCACATGTGACGATCCCTAGCTGGACTCCGCTTCGTCCACGGTGAAAACCGATCCGGTGATCCACAGCGCGAATTTCCTCAGCGACCAGCACGGATCAGCTCCAGGCATGACGAAGCAGAATATCTCTTTGGATTTGAGACTTTAGTCTTTGCAACTTTACAGATCTTGTTTATCCACCAAGAGCTCGTAACACTCCAAAGAGAAAGGATACATTTAAATCGCATCATATGACCCCTTTAAAGCATTAAACATTTTTAATGCTTCTCTTGACCTTCAAATTCATTCCATTTTTAAAAGGCTATACATACTTTTACTCCAATTCATTTCCTTTTAATTTTTGTGATTGACAATCAGCTGCAAATATATTCTGCAAGCAGCTCAGTGATACTAATGACAAACATCTGAATCAAAATCTTAACTGCACATTTCACACACAGTTATTATTTACATAAAATCACAAACATGAATCTGATCTGCACATGCAAAACAATAGTCCTCCAGATTGTAAAAAATTACATTACCAGTCGTATATGTAGTGTTGATGTTTGTTACATCTATAAAAAGAGAGAGGGAGAAAGAGATTAAAATCAAATAAACATAGATAAAATTATGACTTGAAAATATATTATATTTACCTGCACAATATGCTAAATAGCAGAAAGCTGGTTTAACAAACTCATAGACATAATAATCTCCTGGACAGGCTTTGACTTTAATGGGATTGGACAGAAAAGCACAGCAGTCATTGTCATAGTGACCGCAGACATCTCGAGTGACCACTCCATCCTCAACTGCTGGATGTCCTTCTTTCAGCCACAGTGGAGCATGAGTGCCACAGCTATCCTGATCAACACATGTGTCTGGCATCTGAACGCTCTGACCCTGAATGAAGAGACGGTACCAGCCGTTCCAGCTGACCTCACAGTCACACATTATTTCAGAGGAATATTGATTGTTGGTGGCTCTTCGAGGATCATCCAGCACATTGTAGCTGTAGCAGGGGTCATCTGTTATGGAACATTAAAATGTACTTTATGTCATTGCTTGCTATTTGAAATTAGATAAGTTGTAGTATGAATTTCATGAAAATTATTTCCTTAAGCTTATTGAAGTTGTTGAAATCTAAACACTGAGCATCACTTTTCCTTTAGCAGTGACAATGGGGATATAAACAGCCCAACGTGCCCTACTGTTGTAGGGTAGTGAAAATGAAATAAAATGGTAGTGGAAAATGTAAAATAAATGTGGAATGTGTAGCTCAGGATGTCAACTGTGACAAAATGAGTGATAGGTCGGTTTACGGTGGCAGGATGCACACACCTACAGCATGTGGTTTTTAAGATGAAATTCTATGACGTACTAGTACATTCCATTAGTTGCATACACTATTGCGACATGCTCAAAACATACTTTTTAAAAACTTTTAGGGCAAATTTCAACACAGCACAAACTTTTCACAATCCATTTATTTTGAGTAACTTAAAACAGTTTGTTAAAGAACCCTGTCTAATTCCATTATCAGGATGGACTGGGATTACTAGAGACTTTCATGCCATGAAATCACAGAAAACATGTTTAAATTCTTAAATTACTGCACTTTTCAGTAAACTAAGTCGTGGGGTAATTTTGATTGCATTTGTAGTTTTTACTCTATATTTTACTAAGTAAAAGTAATATTTTGCTTTTCTCCACACTAATTCAAAACAATTAATACAACAATCCAAACAGACTTTTACGTTTAGCCAGCAATTTCAATGCATAACGAAGTACTGAATACTTTTCAGCTAATGCAGCTTATTCTCTGTGCTATTGAAATAACATGCTAATGAAGATCTTTTTGTTTTTCCTCAACAATTTTTGTCTAATGAAAAGCTACTGATCAAAATGGGAACCAGTGATACAACTTGTGAAGTGAAAGTTTTATTAAAAGCACTGTTATTAGCAAATGAATGGAAAGAATTACCTGTTGATTGTCCATCAATTATTTCACCTTTAAAGCAAAAGAATATAATAATGGTTTAATTTGAAAAGATAATAGTCATTTCACGTTTTTGGGCCACAAGAAAATGTATAAAAAGATGCATAAAACACTCACCATACAGTAGCAGTATTGAAACACACAATGAGAATATGAACCTCATTGTGAATAACGGCATCCTCCTACACCTGCGCACACACATATACACGTGAAATATGTATTTCTATAAGTATTGTAGTAAATTTAGTTGAATTTGTTGTCAACAGTTGGGAAAACAATTTAAAAGCAGTTGTTTACCGATGTTTATACAAAATGTTATGACATATATTACAAAATAATGTTACTTATAATTTAGATTTATCAAAAGCAGATGATTGAAACCGTGATAACAGCGCAATGGGATAAAATGAGGCAAAATAACTTTACCTGAGACAAAATGTTGATACACAGCAAACTCCAAAACACAGTAATGCTTAATCCAGTTACGGAATACAATGAAGAAAGAACTTCAGGTCTTACAATTTTGTCTATGACTGTATTGATAAATGTGGGTGGACCTTTTCTAAAACCTGGGTTGGGTTAAACAATACACCACCTCCAACAATAATTCAAACCAGTTTTTCTTTTTCTTTTTTTTTCATGTCACATGACGTCAGTATTTCTTTGTGCACCTGCCATTGAGAAAAACATTTTTTTAGCCTTGAATAGATGGACGTAGATAGAAGACAATCAGATTAACCTGTATTATGATGAGACACATTCCCAAAATCATTACAGTTTTTCAGACTATTTTAGTCTACTGGTCAATGTTCTCAAAACAGTTTATGGAGCCATCTGAACAATTCTTAATTTTCTTAAACATACTGTAAATGATTCATGATTTAATACAAATTATATACAACATTCAAATTAAAATTCTACACACAAACATCTCTGATTCAAGGTTCAACTGTTAACACTACAGCTAAGCCATACTTTCACAAAGCACAATTTACCAAATGTTCATTTAACAATTGTGATTTTTCTATGTATAATTTAGTTACTGGAAGAAGTGCAGCATGGAATGAACATAAGAGAAGAAATAGGAGGAAGAGGAGAGATGATAAAAGAAAGAGTGGAGGAAGTAGAAAGAGATGATGGGAGAAAAGCAGGAGATGATGTATGAAAAAGAGAGGAAGAAGAGAGAATAAGAGTGGAGGACTTTTAAAGATAAACATTAAATGTACATAAAGGACACAGGGGAACCTCAAATAAATCAGTCTAATTGTGATTGTGTTTTAAATCAGTGGTCAGAGAACCCAGCACCACCAGCTTTCCTGTGCTGTCTTTGGGCCATAAAATACAGAAAGATAAATTAAAGTAAGATTTATACAGAAAGCCTACTCATCCTCATCCATTGTAATAAACGAACCAGAACTGACACATCGAGAGTCTGTTTTCATTGTTTTTGAGATCATTTGGCTTAGTCTGAACAATTTGGGTAAAATCAGTGTTATGAATCCATAATGACGTAAATTGCATGGACCTGTCTTTTTAAACCACATTACGTAGTTTTCCACTATCATAGTGGTTTGTGAGATTGATGTGACCTACCCACATGGTGAATAACCTCATTTAAAGGCAGAATTCAGCCCTGACAAATCAGCACCTTTCCCGCTGTGATACTGACTTGTTTTATTATTTCTTTTATAGTTTCTAACTCATTTGTTAAAATTTATTTACTGTATATATTCAATCTTACTAAGTACTTTTCACTTCATATTGTTTTGCAATTGCTATAGCTGAAAACAAAAATATGAATCTTGGGTGGATCTGTGCCCTCTGGCCCTTTTATGGCCTCGCCCATGATATAGACAGCAGCAGCATAATGACGTGCATGTATGTGTATGTGTGTTATGAGCATTTTTTGTGTGTACCAAAATGCAGCGTCTTTTTATTTCCAAACTATTCTTATATATTGAATGGGAGAGGCAACCGTCATTCAAGGTGGATCAAAGCCGTATACAGCCTCACCTGTGTGAACAATCAGTACAATAACAATACATATGTTTTGGTGATCTAAGAAATAACTAAACCTCACCCTATCAACCAGTGCTGCAACATTCTTCAGATCCTTTAGAAATGAAGGTTCATTGCTACACACAATTGATGCAAATAAGTATCAATATCATCACAATAGAAAATAAAGACAAGTGCACAGATGGTATTAGAATATCAATATCACATTTATCTCAATGTTATAGGCCTATTACTCAAAGGGAAACAGATTATGAAGCCAGCTTTGTTACATCACTTGATCTTTTGCTTTGTCCTTTTATTTCATATTTGAACAAGCATGTTGTATTATATCCCTGTCTTTTATGTAAGATTAATTTATTGCATTATACATAATGTACATCAGAATTAAATTGTAATGATTTTATGCTTGTGGGTGAACACATTACATCATTACAATACTGACATTTTGAGACCTACAACCAGTTAGGTCACTTGCATATTCATTAATATACTGTATTCATATATAACATAATATAGATATTATATGTAGAGAAAATCATCAGCGCTGCCATGTGGTTGCGACGATCGTGCGCTGATGACGCAGCAGATCGAGATACATCCAGCTGCAGAACCGCAGAACCCTTACGTCACAGCAGTCTCAGGACAGCAGCGTCAAGCCGGAAGTGGGCGGAGCAAAAGTTATCTTACTAAGCATAGCACCAGGTAGTGTTTTGGATCACTTCAAAGTTTTAATCTACCTTGATGTCAAGTCAGCATTTTATTATAACGATTTAATCAGATGATAGGTAGATGAGGTAGATAGACAAAATGAAGCTTGAGGATTTGAACATTTAATTAATTTATTTATTTTTACAATTATTTTTCCATTATACACATAATCATACATAAGTAGCAAGACCTTCAATAATACTGTGCATTCAATAACACATATATTAAAAAGTCATGAGCTTTAGTCAGGATGTAGCAAGCATTATCAAGTTTTGATTGTTTTTTTGTTTTCTCAAGTGCCCCTATTTGAGACATAAAAAACATACCCTGCTGCAGATTTCAATCTCATAACACATAATACTAAAAAGTCATGAGCTTTAGTCAGGATGTAGCAAGCATTATCAAGTTTTGATTGTTTTTTTTTTGTTTTTTTGTTTTTCTCAAGTGCCCCTATTTGAGATATAAAAAACAAACCCTGCTGCAGATTTCAATCTCCTGCTCTTCCGGCACTTGCACGCAGTGAGGACATGTTTCCTGCGAAAAAATTATGGTAATTTGTAGTCTGCTGGACAGATAAAAACGTAAGCGAGAAAAAGATACCTTTCAACAGCAAAATTTTCCAAGAGAATGAGGCACCACCATTTTAGTATTAGAGCAGTGTTTCTCAACCCCCGTCCTGGGCGTCCCCCAACACTGGACATTTTGTATGTCTCCCTTATCTGACACACCCATTTCAGGACCTGGAGTTTCTTTTAATGAGCTAATGAGAATCAGGTGTGTTTGATTAGGGAGACACACAAAATGTGCAGTGCTGGGGGGCGCCCAGGACCAGGGTTGAGAAATACTGTATTAGAGGAAAATCAAACTGGTAAATAAGGAAAAGCAAATATTAATATATCATCAAATGTAATTAAGTCCCAATTAACTTTTAAACAACAACTTACAGATGTGAAATCAAAGGGCATTTCAAGGACCATGTATAGAGCATACTGAAAAATTAGCTGTCAGTCGATTACAATTTTTAATCTAATTAATTACATTATGTGTCGATTAATTCATCTAATTAATCGCAAACTACATTTGGATGTGAAAATACCCCCAAAAGAAAGAAATATTTTATTTGATTCAACATAAAATTTATTACACGTTTAGGCTACAACGGTCTAACATAAACTGTTCAACATAAAAGAAGATAATTTGAGAAACAGCTCAGTTTTTTTCATTCATGCAATGGAAGTCATTGATAACCAAGACCGCTTTGTTACCAACAGTCTTCAAAATACCTTCTTTTATGTTCCACAAAAGAAAGTTATTTAGGTTTGAGTAAATGATGACATAATTTAATTTTTTTAATTGTTGAAGCAATGCAATGGAAGTCATTGATAACCAAGACCGCTTTGTTACCAACAGTCTTCAAAATACCTTCTTTTATGTTCCACAAAAGAAAGTTATTTAGGTTTGAGTAAATGATGACATAATTTAATTTTTTTAATTGTTGAACTATTCCTTGTGTTTTTTTTATGAAATAATACTCTAAATAAGAAACTAAAACTGCCAGCAGGTGGCGGTAAATGTGCTTATGAGTCATTCATTCTTTTGATTCGTTCAAACAGCTGATTCATTCAGGAATTCAGTAAACGGCTCACTTTATGAATGGGCTTTTGAATCATTGGTTCACCCAATTCGTTCAAAACGCGGATTCATTCAAAAAACTAATCACAGCTGTGTGTGTCTGAGATGCACAACAATTCTGCTGTGGCTTTATAGGAAATTTTTGTTGGCAAAACAGACAATATTGTGTTATATTGTATATAACACAATAATACAATTACACAATGATATAGTATATAATATATAATACCCAGTAATATAACTGTATATATAATTGTGTTATATTGTAAAATATAACACAATATTAACTTCTTATTTACTGAACTGTTGTGTAAAATCAAATTTGGGACAAACAGCACTCGTGTGATTGCTCTCGCTGCTCGTGTGATATCGCTTATATAAATATGAGACAAAACAAACTCATACAGGAGCATTTTTGCCCCAATATCTTGAATTTTAGGGCATAACTGCATTTATGGAGTTGTTGAATTTAATTTTTTTAATTGTTGAACTATTCCTTGTGTTTTTTTTATGAAATAATACTCTAAATAAGAAACTAAAACTGCCAGCAGGTGGCGGTAAATGTGCTTATGAGTCATTCATTCTTTTGATTCGTTCAAACAGCTGATTCATTCAGGAATTCAGTAAACGGCTCACTTTATGAATGGGCTTTTGAATCATTGGTTCACCCAATTCGTTCAAAACGCGGATTCATTCAAAAAACTAATCACAGCTGTGTTGCTCTGAGATGCACAACAATTCTGCTGTGGCTTTATAGGAAATTTTTGTTGGCAAAACAGACAATATTGTGTTATATTGTATATAACACAATAATACAATTACACAATGATATAGTATATAATATATAATACCCAGAGCCAACTGTTGTGGAACATTCTAAAATAATAGAATATCATTCAGTTAGTTACTCCTGGAATAAGAATATGACAACACATAATTTGTATTAGTAGCTTTGTTATATGAAAGCCTTATAAATCTCACCTTCTTTTTGATCAGCTACCTCATCTATCTATATCATCTGATTAAATCGTTATTAAACAAATGCTGACTTGACATCAACGTAGATTAAAGGGGTCATATGATGCGATTTCAATTTTTCCTTTCTCTTTGGAGTGTTACAAGCTCTTGGTGCATAAAGAAGATCTGTAAAGTTGCAAAGACTAAAGTCTCAAATCCAAAGAGATATTCTTTATAAAAGTTAAGAGTCAGCCACGCCTACCTAAAACGGCTCGTTCTAACACACCCCACATACCTACGTCACTATCTGGGAAGAGTTGCATAACGCCGCCCAAATAGTGACGTAGGTATGTGGGGGCGTGTTAGAACGAGCCGTTTTAGGTAGGTGTGGCTTGCGGTTCTGCAGCTGGGGATTGTTGGAGCAGATCAGGCAGTCAGAGCCCAGTGTAGTGTGTGAGCATGTTGTTGCAACAAAAACATTTCTGAGCAGGTTTTTGTGACAGCGACAGCTTCTTCTTTGCCTTCCTATCAAGGTAGGTGTTTTAGAACACTTTTATTGCCGAAGTCTATGGAAGCAGATTAGACTCAATAATAATTTAGATAAAAAATAAATAAATAAAAAAGACACGATGCACATATGCGTATCCCAATTCACATGCATGAAACCCAATTCATGTGCACGAAAAAAATATATATATATTCACAAAAACCAATTCATGTGCACAAAATAAGAATATACATTCATAAAATACGTTTCACAAATGCAAAACACAATTCACATATGTACAACTGTGTGCAAAATTTTTGAATATTTAAAATTCACGAGTTCATCATGGACTGTGAATCGCTTTGGATATGTGTGTGTATTTTTGAGACTTTCCTGGCAGCGAACTCCTCCCACGCGGGACACTCGTACTCCTTAGCCAATCAGATTTGAGCCTGTCGATCGACCAATCATAACCCGCTATGGGCGTGCCTATCTGGATGTTACGTGATCAGCGCGAGACCACGGTTCAAGTCACGGCAGAGGTTTGTGCAGTTGATCGTTTCATTTCAGTTAACTAGCCTAGTAAAGGTGTATTGTTTTATCTTTGCATGCTTAAAACTTGGAAGTAAAGTCGGTCGTTTAGACACACTCGTTGACGTGACCAGTGTAAGCCAGCAGCTGCTATGAATGCAGATAGTGTTGCCAAAAATGCAGCTGTCTTGTGTTAGCCGCAATGTCCCGTATATTGGCCAAAATGAGAAAGAATTCTGCTCATTGCCCTGTTTTTGTTCAGCATCGCTGGGTGGACAATGTCCAGCCTAGCTCCCACTTAGTGCTGACCCTGCCCTTATCATCATAGCTTATATATAAAGATGAATAGACCTCACGAGAACTGTATGAAAAACGGTGTGTTTGTACTTACCATTTGTGCAACAGGATGCAGTGTTTAATTAATACACAATCATTGTTTTCCTTGCATTTTTCAGGATTTAAACACTTTGGCACAACATCTGGATGAGACCCCTTCCTTCACGTTAATCTTTCTCTCTTTTATGTACTTTACCTTTATGTATTCATTGCTTAATGTAATCAACATTCATTTACTTATTTTTTTTCATATTATATTACTGTGATTAACCATTGTTAATGTTTAATCCTGTGTCGTGTTGAGTTGTGATGTAAAAATCTTTGAGATTACAATACACAAGATGATGTTGGGAAGCAGCTATTGTATTTGCTTGGTAACAGTTGTGGACTTTATGCTGGTCAGACAAAGACAGACTGATCATAAGACAACTTTACAGGGTTTTTTAAGTAAGATGTAGTAATATTTCAGTGCAGTGTCAAAGGACTGATCAGAAATGAATTTATGCAAATTACTGTCTCACACTGAATGTACTCTGACCTACCCAGCTCTTCAATTTCAGTTTCTCCCAATTTTCTCCCATTACCTTCTATCATTTCAAATGCATTTTTGTGTCCTTATTATATATTCCTTATAATAAATTAAATAAATGCATATCTATATTGCCGTTACCCTCTCCTTACAGACAGTGCTCACAGTGCTTGTGTTATGCTGTTCACAGTACATTGAATGACTTGACTCTCTATCATGATTCAAATGTGACAAACATTTTAGTCTGATACAGTACTTCACAACTTTGTTTATCATGCTTTGCCTGTTTGTATTTTGTTTAGTTCTGCCATACTTTTAAAACAATTAGAAGGTAATTTGGAACCGGCTGTTTGTCAATTTTGTCATTATTGTCATACATTTTTTTAACTTTATATTTATACGTTTTATAATATTAATTTAATCTGAGTACAGTAAACTGTTGTCCAGTTTCAATGTTTCTAAAATTTCGTCTAGGGTGCCAACAAAGTCTGACCCTGATCGCAGTATCACATATTTCTAAAAGTCTGCTACCCAATTTTTATAAAATGATGTTGAATTGAAAAGCAACTGCAGAACAGAACATTGTCTTTGGTAATGTAAAACAACCTCTGAAGTAAAATAAGATTAATGTAGTATATAACAATTTATGTAAATGATTAAATATCTTATTATGGAACATAACATTACATTTATGAAAAGGAAAAATTTAGAAACCCTCGAATATTCATTAAAATGGGATTAGAAATTATGCATATAAAAGATTACATTATGTTTGAAGAAAAACATTAAAATAGGGCAAGGAAACTGAACAGAGGAACAAGTAACAGCATCAGAGAAGCACACAAACAAGTAGCCTCAGATACCTTCACTTGCTCTGGGACCCACTTGTCTGTGAACAGGGAATATAATGCACAGTGAATTGTAATGTTTTGATAGCAGAAATCAACAGAAACCTTAATTTTCAAATGATTAAATAAAATATTCACCTGTGTTCCCTTCAGACAAAATCAGAGGACCCATGGATATGGAAGCACTGTCATGGAAATCCAGAGACCTGTGCTCTCTCCAGTGATGTCCAGAATTACAGTCCTAAAAGAGAAAAGAGAAAATCCAGCATTGTGAATCCCTGTTAAATATCACTGGACAAACATGAAACATAAAGGAGTGCACAAAATTCTCCAGCAGAGGACGAACCTTACCACCATGGACATTAAGGGTAACATTTTTCTTCCAATAATTAATGTTTGATCAACTGGGGTTTATCAATAGTAAAATCTTAAACCTTTACAATTTAACCATTACATTTAACTATGGAGATACATTTCCATAGATTAGTTCTATAGCTACACAGAAACATATCCTCACATTTTTATTAATTATGAGAGGCTTTCTAAACTCGCCATTGAGCAGCGATTGCTCGACAGAAGGCACAGGTGAACAGCACAGTGCAGGTAAAGCTTAGTGGAGTTTGCAGTGAAGATGAACATCCTGAAGGAGAAACGGCTGGATGTCGAGACGCCGTTCTGCAGCAGCTCCACTGTGTCGTCATTTGGATTGGGACACCTGAGAATTACCAAATTAATTTATTTTACTTAAGAGACATTCAACTCAAAAGTGATTTCCTGAAAATCATCGCACATTAGCATTCTATATACAATAAATGGAATTATTTGCATTAGTACTGCAATATTGGAAGATAATATGTCAGGTCATCTTAAAAGGGATATGGATTATTATTTATTCAGTCTATGTGCAGATCAAAAGTTACTATTAAAAATGTTACAGTGAGTTAAGACTGAGCTTTAAGGAACAGAAAAAACAACATCGCTTTACTCTCTAATGATGAGATCCCAGCGGAGACTGTAATCAGGATCGTTCACAGGTGTAGCCCAACACGTGTCCATCACCAGGGCAAACTGGCGGCTGTCAACCCCCTCAACACGAACTTCCACATTCATCTTCTGGTCGAGCTCTGCATCCACTTTACCAGTGAAGGGCCGGGTAAACTCATTATCCTCATATGGAATCATCCGAACCTGATATCTCCCTTCACCAGTGGGGAGCGTCTTGTGCACAACACTGTTGAAATAATGGACAGATCTGTGTTAAAACTACTAAGCTTTACAGCTAAAATTCTACTCCTTTAATAAAACAGTACAGCTGGAATCAGAGTTTGTATGTGACTCACGTCTCCACTGTTTCCACATTCATGGAAAGTGTTTGTGTTTGAGGATAAACACAGCTGAAAGAAAGCTTAAGGATTTTCTCTCTGCTGATGAGACCTTCTGACCTCGGTGTCCCCAGAATAAAGTTATCATAGATAAAGTGGGTGCCGTTGGCCTGTGAACAACATGCATAACATTTTGACATGTAGACTAAATTGAATTCAAGGTGTTAAAAAAAAACATTTATTAAAGTAAAATTATTAAATATAAAACCCCCAAGAAATTTGTATCAGTCAATCCAATCCTTTGGGTCTATGAGACACTACAAATGTTTGGATTATATATAATTTGTCTAATTTGTCTTACCACAAGATTTGTGCCACAGATGTGTTCATCGTTATCAAAATGGAATTCCACTCTGCCATTCCGGACCGTTCCTTTGCAGCTGGGATCATTGAGGTGTAAGAAGTCAGCTGGAAAACCAGCCTCAAAGAGCTGACAGCGAGACACAGACAAGGAGCCAGAGCTGCTTTCACAGGTTTCTGAGAAATCTGAGAGAATTAAAAACATCCAAAAGATTGTCAGAAGTATTAAAAAACAAAATGTAATAGACCAAATAGAAAAAATATATAATATTTCACATTCTGTTGTGGAATGTTACCAACCAAAAGAGTCAGCTTGTGGTCTGGGTAGGTCGTCGTTACACATACAGCCATAAACACCATTTTTCTTCCCACACCATTCATCCTCAGAGCAGCTGAGCTCAGAGCAGTGATCTCTCACGTCTAAGAGAAGCACAGATAGATGAAATACAACACAAAGACATTGAGTCATAATAACAGAGTGAGAGCACAACATTCTGAGCCCCCTGAATGATCATTGCTGTACATTCTTCAAAGAAATGAAATATATATTTTTGAGTGAATTAAAGTGAATTTCATATAGTCCATAATTTTCCCACCGAGATCCACAAATAATAGCTTTTTTTTTTTGACAGTAGAAGTAGAATTAGAATTAATTAGCATTAGAATTAAATTGCTGGGGGATTTCATTAATTTACCTTTAAAATTTCTGTATAAACACCCTCTATATGTAAGATCCACAAATAATAGCTTTTTTTTTTTGACAGTAGAATTAGAATTAATTAGCATTAGAATTAAATTGCTGGGGGATTTCATTAATTTACCTTTAAAATTTCTGTATAAACACCCTCTATATGTCTAAGTCTATGTTAGCTGTGAAATTGCTCTTAAGAACTAGCGATGACTGATTTGTGACAGGTTAGGTTAGCAAAATGTTCAAAATCATAGCTCTTTCATGCACTGAATCATTTGAAAGCACTTTGTCATAAGAGTTGATAGTTCAGCTACCTACTACTTTTTTTTTTTTTTTTTGCAAACTGGTGGACAAGACCAC
>NW_015625031.1:30481-51575 GCF_001515625.1 Sinocyclocheilus rhinocerous
CTTACCACACCGCAGACCCGAGCGCCATTCTGGGATCTGTATCTCCAAGATGGCACAAGCTGTCTCATAGGCCTCAACAGCTGAACATAACATGCCATTTGCACGTGTGTACAGACACAGATCATACACACAAGAATAGTAGTAAGGTGCAGGGTCAACATGAAGATGGCAGTTCTGGAAGGGGCCAGTGATGTTGGTGATAATACTACAGAGAGCAGAGTACCTCTGCCTGGATGGACACTCATCAGCATTACCTGTCTGGTCTCTGGCACCACAACTGAAGTACATGAATATATGAAAAAATGAAGGTCAGTTAAATGCCTGTACTGTTTCATCACTTGGACACAGAAAGAGTTTACAGTTGAACAACTAACATGATTTGCTATTCTTGCATATTTTATCCTTAAGACGTAAACCTTTGAACCTTTTTCCCTGTCCACTGCTCTATCAAAATAAACCTGAGAAACATTTTTTTTTAATCATATGACCCACCAGGTAAAAACAACTGTCCTAAAGTCTCATGGTTCTTACCCTAGAATGCTGGTGTCTGATTGCCAGCTATGGCCAAAGGAATCATCATCAGGAGCGGGGTCTCCACTGGGCAGCACTTTGTCATCTGCAGGATTACCACTGAAATTTCCACACATTCCACATAGAGATCCATAGAATCTTTCACTCACTCTGACTAGAAGGCTGCTATGTCCATCAAAATGGACAATGAATTCATTGAAAGCATTTAGAATTACGAATCCATGCTCCTCATGTATCTCTACAAGATCATTGATTTGATATGCTAGTGTGTCAATGGCATTCCCATCAACCTGGAGGGAAATCAGAAAATTCCAACTTAGAAAAGAAAGAAAGTGAAAGAAATTACATTTATATTGACACTATTTGAAGTCCAACTTACTTTAACTCTCATGTTTTGGCCAATTGTGATGTGCGTCTGTTGTCCACGCTGAGACAACCAAACATCCACTGCAGACACAAATTATACCACCATGTTCCCACGGTGCCTGTTGGTGGCCACCACACGGAACTCCAGATCACTGTCTGTAACATTACGGCAGGTCTGGGCAATCTCATATGAACAAGTTCCCTGGTAGGATTAATACAATACACATAGTGTCCATTACACCTTTCTACCTCAAAGATGCAACTTCAAATCCAGAAATGTCATGCAAGACATTGCAGACATTCATAAATTGAAGAATCTTCAGTGCTATGAAATATATTTTATTAAATACATTGTCACATCAATAACCCTCCTAAACCTCCTTTGAATAAACCTGACTATTAAGTTAGTTGTCTCCTACTATTGGGACTCAAAACAACAGTTAATTAAAAAAAAAAAAAAAAATGTCCATTTCTGACTGCACACTCCAAGGCTGGTGGGCAGACAGATGCAGAGCAGCGTAAATCATTCGGAGCAAAACACTGACAGCGTTGGGAACATGTTGAATCCCAGAACTGTTCACCAATCTATAAAACCATAATGATAATAATGAATGTTATATTTTCAGAACATAGTGTCAGTAAGTATATTCACCTACAAAAAAAGCATCAAGGTAAAAACATGATGCTTAATCCTTACATTATAGTAGAATCCATCATACAAGCAGCCACATTGCTCCACTGGTACACAGAGTCCTCCACTTCTCACATATCCCTCATCACAGAAACAACCTTCTGAGCATGTTTGTTCACAACTAGCATCAATGCTGCTGGCGCACGTATGGCCACAGTCTGTGCCACACACCTCATAATGGCTATTTGGGATGTTCGCTGAGCAGTCCATGACTGGAAATGCAACAACAAAATGTATTTGTACAATGTATCTAATAGTATGTAAAATATAATTTTTTTAAGGTGCCCCTATTATGCCATTTCCATTATTGCCTTTCATTCAGTGTGTAATGTAGCTGTATGTGAATGAAAACGATCTGCAAAGTTGTAAAGCTGAAAGTGCACGATAAATAAAGCTTTTGTCTCCCAAACTAAAGAATCGACTCTGTACAGCTGAAACGAGTCGTTAGTAATTTGAATCCCACTTCACACATTTGCACACATTGGGGTAACACGTTTGCATAATGCGCGCCTATGTTCTACGTTGGCCGGCCGCAAACAACTTGACCCCACCCACAAACACGTCATTCTACTGACGACTGCTTCTCTAATATCGGGGAGTTCAACGCGGGATTCACAAAACGCTTGCTGTTGAAAGATGGATCAGTATCCTGTTTATTTAGACCAGCTGCTCCACTGAATCACAATAAAGGAGGGGTTTAGAGAGACTGAATCTTAGAACGGCTTCGAACTAATCGTTTGAGAATCGCTGGAAAATGAGGTGATATTAAATGCATATTTTGAGAAAACGAAAACGTTTTTTGACCTTGCATGCATGTAATCCTATTGTAGGAGACTCCCAAAGCAATATTAGGAACCGTAAAAATTGCATTATAGGGGCACTTTAAATAAACGGGGAAAACACCTTGAAAGAAGAAAACAAATTAATCTGTAGTCTGTCTTTTTACATTTCATGTACACTCCAGCTACTTACCATAGGATGCATTTTCTCTCCAGGGATAGACAATGGCATTAGCAGATTGACAAGCACTCGCATAGGCTTGAACAGAGTGACACAAAACATCATTATTGTTCTCAGAAATGCACACATCAAACACGCAGCTATCAAAGTAGGCTTGTGGATCTACAGAACCATGGCAGAAGCTAAAGGGACCCTGGCTGTCCGTGATGATTCCACACAAGGCTTGTGAGATAAGAGTTGTGCTCTCATCTCTACAACAGTCAGGACAACTGTTTCCAGAGTCATCATCACATGGCATTTCATCCTCAACCATCCATTCTGCCCCAAACTGGTCTACTGAAGGTGCCGGAACACCTGAAGGAGTTAGGAAGTCATCCCAGGGATTGCCATTAAAGTTGCCACAGATGCCACACACAACTCCACTGTAGTCTGCTGGCACAACAATGTTTACCGCCCAGAAACCATAACTGACACTGAAACCAAAGTCAGTTGAGACATATGTAAACTGTCCTGTGGAATAGACAGATACTCGACCAGAGTCAAGGTAGATGGGAAGGTTTCTGATCTCTTCATCAACCTGATTGAAGAAACAGAAAATCTTGTTTATACAAACATTCTTATCAATAATTACAACTGTAAAATCAGAAATATGCCATGCCAAATTAAAGCTTGTGGGACTTGTTTACCTTAACAGCAGATACTTTGGCCAGCACATATCGGCACGGGCCTTGAAAGTCAAAATAGGTTCCATCAAAAGAGATATAATGGGGGTCTCCAGAAGCATAACAGCTACCATGTGGACGAGGATGGCAGCCATACTCTCCTTCCACCACACGGCAGATCTCCTGTTCACTGCAAGATGATGGTGTGCAACGGACATTTCCAGTTATTCCATCACAGACACACAGGAACTGGCATTCTTCACCATGCCAGAACTGCTCTCCAGGCTGCCGATAGCGCCCATCATAGCGGCAGCCACAACCAGTTGGGGGAACACAGCGGTCTCCATCCAGCACCAGTCCATCATTGCACTGGCACCCCCCCTGGCATGGCTGCGTGCACTGGAAGGGAAATGAGAGACTAGGGCAGGATGCAGGACAGGATGTGCCACACATTTCGTAATGGGTATTAGCTGGACAGTTGGGATCTGGGAAGACAAAACATGGAAAAGACAATTAATGATCAGCACTTTGAATGACATATATATTTTTAATTCTGACAATCTTGTCACATTTGTAAAATACTAACCACAGTGGGTGATACTCCTCCACTCTCCAACTGTGATGCCATTCTGTTGGCAGTACAGTGTGTAACCTCGTAGGGCCTCACATAGAGCCTCCCTGGCACCGTCTGTCTGCTCCAGCATCTGAATACAATCTTCAATCCGTTTCCAAGGGTCTAGTGTTCTGCTGCACTCAGCAAATGGTCCATCATTCATGGCCATGATGCTGCAGTGCTCACTGAACTCACTCCTGTTCTGATAAAGACCTGGTTCCCACATGTCTGTTGGATCCACACAGTGGGCTGACAGGGATCCATCACGCCAGCTGTCTGCAAAAAGCTGGGAGTCATCCAGCAGGATACCATCTGGGCTGTAGAATTCATCATCAATATTTCCATTCAAGTTTCCACACAGACCTCCAAGTGTACCATTGTAAGTGGTTGGAGCTGTGATTCGGACAATGTGCGGCCAGTCAGCTCTAATGGTCACTCCAAAGTTTGTTTCCAAAACAAAACCTCTTGCGCTGCTGTGATAGATATGGATCTGACTGGAGCCAACACTGATGGGTAGACCAACCATCTGTCCATCCACCTAAGGAGAAAAAAATCTGACTTTGATCTAGCATTTGAGTTTGAGATAATGGTTAAACTGTACTTAATACAAGGCTGAGGGGGGGAAAAAAACATTTTGGCTAACCTGCACATTGCTACCTTCTCCCAATTCAATGGAAACATGAGTTCCTCCTGCCTCAAACCTCAGGAACCTGGAAAACTCTTGAAGGCCTCCGGGTACTTTCTCCACTGTCAATACAAAGTATGGCAGTTGGGATGGCCCCATCACTCTTGCAAGGGTCAGTCCACAAGCTCCTGGGTATCTGAAAGTTTGTCCATCAAAGGTGTGGTATGAACCCAGGCTTTCAACTGAACAGGTAGCATAACTGATGGGTCTACAACCCCTTACACCATTATGGAGTCCACACACTTCCGCTGGACCACACTGGTGCTGATTGCACACCATTGACCTGCTACTGCAAACACATTGCCTCCCACAGTCCTCGCCCAACACTACAGACTGTCCCTCAGAGTAATAGAAGCCCTCAAAGACACAGCCACAGTTTTCTTCAGGCACACATTGCCCAGCGCTAAGGATGTACCCATCATCACAAACACAGCTCTCCTGATTGGGCAAGGGACAGTTATTTGGGGCGGAGGGGTTGCTGCAAGTTGCAGGGCAGCCTGTTCCATGGTACTCGAAATGACTGTGCTCAGGACATTGAATCTCTGGAAATGCAGAGCAGATGTAAGTACATGCCTCAAACTCTGTAATATTTCACCTTGTACAAATATTTCAGTTACATTAAGTTAAATGCTTAATTTACTTCTAATGAAGACACAACAAGGCACTTACCACAAAAGCCTGGTTGTCTCCAGTGCCCTAGTTGTACACCCTGCTGTTGGCATTGAGCAGAATACACATTAAGAGCCTGGCGCAGAATGGGCTGGTACCCTCCTCCTAAGCAAAGATCATAGACGCAGTTCTCTATGTAGGTCTGGGGTGAAAACACAGAGTGGCAAGATGCAAAAGGCCCTGAAACATCTCCTAGTATCCCACAGTGGTTTGTGTCACTGTAAAGGCTCATTTCATTGGCAGTACAAACTGCACAACCTAGACCTGTGCACCTGACATCATGGCATTCGGGATCTGTGTCTCCCTCTACCTTCCAAGAGTTGGCAAATTCAACATCTGAGCTCAAGATCTCCCCAGAGATTGAACGGAAGTCATCTTCAGGATGTAGGTTATAGTTCCCACACAGACCACATGTGGCATTCTGGTAGTCATAAGGTACAGAGATGGTGACGTAGCTATATGCATCATATGTAACTAGGAGACCAAAATCTGTGGTGATGGCCAAGGAAAAACCTGACTGATAGACTTGGATGGAGCCATTGTGGAGGGTGAATGGTGTGGCTATAAAGGTCCCATTAACCTTGACAATGTTGACAAAAGGAAATTAGGAAAATGGAAGGATGCCTGAACTCAATATTACAGCAATACAGTGATACTTACCTTTGCCTCATAATAGTGATCTTTAACCAGTTCAATTTCTTCATTATAGACAAATACTCTGACCATTTGAGTCCATGACACATGTGTGCTACCCCGATGCTCATTTTTTCCCTCAGTGCGATAGTACGGCAAACCATTTCCACAAGCCTATACAATGACAAAAATTCAGTATCAATAAAGGATTCCCGATCTTATCAAATCTGTTGATAAGCTACATTACTAACCTCAGAGAGAACATATGTGCAGGTTCCTTGAAAGTGAAAAATCTGATTGTCAAAAGTGTAGTAGTGAGGATCACCAGAGATAGTGCATGTCTGTCGCTGAATGTTCTGACAAGAGTATTGGAAAGCAGCAGGACGACAAGCTTGGGAATAAGTACAGGGCTCAAAGCTGCACTGGATGCCTCTTGTGGTACAGGTACATCTTTCCTGGCAGGCAGCATCACTCCAGAAATAGTCACCTAGCTGCACTGGCAAACCTATGAGAAATACTTAGGTTTATGTATATAAACACCAAAAATCATTTGTGTAATTACTGCAAGGCTTTACCTATGGTTTACTAGCATGGTAAAATCAAATCAATTTGAATAGGTCATTCATAGTCTGGCTGCAAATAGCAAATATGGCATGCAGTTAGGGAAGCAACATTACCATTAAATTGACAACCCTGTGTTCCATGATCTGTTCTAAAGACCCATCTGCCTGGCACATTGACATTGCTGCTATGTGGTAGGCTTGTGATGTCATTCTGGAGTGATCCAGTAATTGAGAAATGGTGACTTGAATCGATAGTGTCATAACCAGCCTAATGATAAGGAAGACATCCATATGTCTGCTTAGACAGTTATTCACAGAAAATGCAATACCTATTATATCAATGTCATCTTGTGCATACCTGTACATATCGTTGTGTTGGAGCGATTGCACCATAGTTCATTACAACAAATGAGAGATGGCCATTTGAAATCAAAACCACTTGGAAAGATGTTTCCTTAAAAGGACAGAAAAGTCCGTTTTAAAAAAATAAATAAATAAAGAAGAAATTATGTGATATACTATTTATTTATTTAAGATTTTCATGGTACAAAACTGAGCTACTTACTGTTCCTGAATTGTAGTAATATGCAACTCTATCCCATGTTGCAACAAAGACCCATGAAGCAGAGAAACTCAAGTCAGGGAAGTACTGGTTTATGTCTTGAGTTGCCTGTGTAAGGACACTGCCAGAGGTGTACTGTTGATATGAGATGACACCATTCCAACGATTGTCAATGTCTGTCCAGAATGGAGCAATGAGGTCTTTCCCTCCATAGGCTGGGAACTGGTATGGAGTGTAGCTGTACCATTCCCCATCAAAAGTCAAGTGTCCATTGCTGTTAACCTGAAATAGAAGAGGACTGATTATTGCCTGCAGGATTCTTATAAAATATGCAAAATAGTGTGTAACAGAAATTTAAACTGCAGTGAAATGTCATGTACCCCATTTACTGTTTACAGTCTGCAGTTATTGACACTCAGAATCTAAATTTCACACATTCCAAAATGACTCACATAAATTTGGTTGTATGTTTGCCCAAAAAATATGAATGTCTGCTGAAGGTATATAACTGATGAACTCCCGTCATCAATGAGTCCATTCACTGTGTCTCCAGTTCCAAATGAATAAAATGGCCCTGTAATAATGATGCCATTGTCTGAGGGAGAAAGAAAATAAAAACAATATTGAACATTAATTAGTAACAATATAAATATCAGTTTCTGATACCTGTCATTTACATTTTCAATCATCTTGCTGTAACATTTGTATTCTTTGCCTAATGAAACCAATATGATACAGCAATATGACTGTATATCAGCATGGCTTTGAACTGTGGCATTTTGCCTACTTTAATATAGCTGATAATGTATTAGCATACATAACTTTATAAATTATTTTAAATTATTTACATGCATCACAAACACATAACAGGGATCTGATTTGCTCATGCAAAACAATAATCCTCCACATTGTAACACACTACAATATATTACCAATTGTAATGTCCATAGTTGTAGGTTCTGTGGTTGTGGTTGTAGTTTCAGCTGTGGTTGTCTCTGGCGTGATAGTAGTAGAGGTAGTGTTTATGTTGCTTGCATCTGAAAGAAATCATAAACATAAAAAAAATCTGAATTATCTCTTACATAAACAAAGGGCACGTGTAAATAAATATATTTACCTGCACAGTATGCCAAATGGCAGGTTGTTGGACTCACAAACTCATAGACATAATAATCTCCTGGACAGGCTTTGACTTTAATGGGATTGGATTGGAAATGGCAGCAGTTATTGTCCCAGTGACCACAGACATCTCGAGTGGCCACTCCATCCTCAACTGTTGGATGTCCTCCGTTCAGCCAGAGTGGAGCATTAGTGCCACAGCTATACTCCTCAACACACGTGTCTGGCATCTGAACGCTCTGACCCTGAATGAAGAGACGGTACCAGCCGTTCCAGCTGACCCAAGTGTCACACATTATTTGAGAGGAATGTTGATTGTTGGTGGCTCTCCATGGATCGTCCAGGACATTGTAGTTGTAGCAGGGGTCAACAGGGGGAGCTGTTGATATGGATACATTAAAACATAAATGCTCTTGACTGAATGAATGTTAGCTGGTATGAAATCTCCAGAACACTCTTTACCTAAGTTCCCTGATAAACTTGTGTTTCAATTCATTTAAAGCAGATACAATTTTGTCCTAAGTTTGAACATCTTTTATTTAGCTGTGAGAAAAGGATTTAAAATGTCAATGACTACGTTTACATGGACATCAGTAAACTAATTATTTACCTTATTCTAAATAAGCCAATATTATGATTATGGTGTTTACATGAGTTGCTTTTAGAATATTCCTTTCATGTTCCCGTTTTACATGTGGTAATATTGTGATTAAGGTGTTTACATGTCTATACTGCACTTCAGTAATACGACTAAAATAGGAATACTCCACATGTCTTAATTTGATTTCTGTTCACTTCGAATATGACTTTAGCCGGATTAAGGTAATCAAAAATCTCTGTTTACATGGTAGATTCTTAATCAGAGTATTGTCTTAATCATATTAAAATCGGAGTATTGTTGTCCATGTAAACATACTGATTGTTATGATCCTGCCTGTTTCACTGTGAACTCTTATTTTGAAGTGTTTTTCCAGCTGCTATTATGTCTGTGTTCCCTGTGTTTGCCCTGACTCCCAAGCTTGCTTGTTTGTTCCCATAGTTACCCTAGTGTATTCCCATGACATTTGACCACGCCCCCTTGTTATCTTGTTTAGATTGTCTGTCTGTGTGTATATACTGTATACTGCTTAGTTTTCACCAGAGGTGGGCAAAGTAAACAATTCCATTACTTGAGTGAAAGTACAGATACTGCTGGTCAAATATTTCTCCATTACAAGTAGAAGTTTACCATTATTTAAGTAAAAGTACAGAAGTACTTGCTTTGAAAAGTACTTAAGTACCAAAAGTAAATTTATTTTGTTATGTCAATGCACTGTTTTATTATTTTTATGTAATACTTGCAATACCTTAGGCCTCTGAAGCAACTTACAATATATTACGCCTACTATTATTAAATTGTTGTAAATAAATATTACATTTGCAACTGGTCAGTTGTCAGTCAAAAAAAAAAAAAAAAATGCTGGAAATCACTTCACATAGCCCTAAAAATCTCTCTAAAAATCATGTTTTAGAGAAGAAAAAAATCTATTGTGAAAAGTGAAAAGTACGATATTTGACTTTCAAATGTAGTGAAGTTAAAGTAATACGTTTCCAGAAAAAAAATAATACTCAAGTGAAGTACAGATACACAAAAAGTGTATTTCAGTACAATACTCAAATAAATGTACTTTGTTACTTGTGTTTGCTGGTCATTGTTTGAATGGATTCCTGTATTGTTTCCTGTTCCTTGTTTAGCATGTGTGGACTATCTGAGTTTGGCCTTTTCTTAATTGTGCGTGCATGTGGATGCTCTCTCTGCCTCATCTCTCCATTACAGTCAACCATGAGCCCTTTTGCAACTGAGCAATATGACTTTGAGAAGAATGCTTTGAAAACACACGTTGTGTATTATTTGCAACAAAAACAAGACAATACTTTACCAGCGGTTGTAAATGGTGGAGTAATGGATTCTACGGATGGGATTGTCTCTGATGTTGTAGACACTGATGGGATGGACTGACTTGAGGCTTCTGGTATTAAGAACAGTTTTATATCAATAAATAATTTTTAAATAAAACCCATAAAGTAAATTAATATATTACATATGAGTAAATGCTCACCTACACAGTAGGCTCCGCAAAACATTGGCTTGACAAACTCATAAACGTAGTAATTTCCAGGACAGGCTTTGACTCGTATAGGGTGGGATTTGTAATCACAGTAGGCACTCCATGAGATAAAGACCTGACGGGTGACCACTCCATCTTCCAGCTGTGGATGAGGGCCGTTGAGCCACAGTGGGGAAGAAGTGCCACACAGGCCTTGATTTACAAATGATTCTGGCATCTGGCCATTTTCACCATTGTAGAACAGCCTGTACCAGCCATTCCACTCCACATTATAATCACACATGCCATAATAGTAATAGTTATTATAGTTGTCTGTGGATCTCCAAGGCTCATCCAGACTGGTGTAGGTGTAGCAGGGATCGACACTTGGGGTGGAGGAAGGAACTATTATGAAAAAGTAGAAAGAGAGCATTACTGTACATACTGAAGATTAAATCTATTCAAGACAATAATATGAAAACCAACAGTAGAAGTGATGATAAGCATGTCAGATATAATGATGAATGAAAGTACACAATACCTGCACAATATACAGGTAATGGGATTGAAAGACTTGGCCTGATAAATTTGTAGACATAATAATTTCCAGGACAAGCTTTCACTTGGATTGGTTCAGATCTGTAGCGACTGCACTGATAATCACGAGAACCAAAAACTTCACGGGTAACAACTCTATCTTCTAGCAGAGGATGAGAGGCACCAAGCCACAGAGAACTAAAACTTCCACATGACATATAATAAAAACACGACTCAGGCATCTGAGCACTCGACTCATTAACAAAGAGTCGATACCAGCCATCCCATTCTACACGAGTGTCATCATGATCAGAGATGTATCCATACATAGACCAGTAATTGAGTGTGCTTCTCCAGTGGTTGTTGATTACATTGTAGTTTTCACACGGTCATAATCTGTGTTATTAAGATATCAAAACAAACAAGTTAAATTTTAATGAGGAGCTTCACAAGTGCAAATCTCAACCAGTAAAACACAGTAACAATCATTCACAACATGACTGTGAAGTAGTGAAGCTAAAAGTATAAAAGGTGACATTTTCATTGCAAAATAAGATTTAGATTAGGGAACACATTCAGGATTAGTATTAAGAGATTTCCCTCAGTAAACTTTCTGCTCACAGATAGTAAATAAGTTAGTTATTGTAGTAGTTATGTTTAGGTGTGTTAAGGGGTCTAGAATATGGTCATGCTAGTAATTTGCATTCTAATAAGCAACTACTTAACAGAGAGTAGTGTTCCCTAATCTCAAGTGTTACCATAAATACTTTTAAAAATTAAAACATATGACTTACTCAAGGTGATGCTGGATCCAGTGATTATATCTGGACTTACAGTGGGAGCCACCTGTGAAATGGTGCTGACATCTACAAAGAAGGACATTCAAGACAAGACTGAGATCATTTTAAAAGTTAGGAAAGACTTTTTAAGTAATAAATAAATAAAATGCATGGTACCTGTGCAGTATCCTGTACACCAGAACTGTGGTTTCACAAGTTCATAGACATAGTAATTGCCTGGACACGCTTTCACTCTGATGGGGTTTGATTTGTAAAAACAGCAGCCATTCCAATAAGACCCTGCACAAACCTCTCTAGTCACCACTCCATCCTCTATCTGAGGGTGAGGACCATTGAGCCACAGATTATAGTATGTGTTACAGCTGTATGAACTAACACAGGTCTCTGACATCTGGATGTTCATTCCATAGTAGAAAAGCCGATACCAGCCATTCCAGGAGAAAGATTCATCACAAATCCAGTCTCCACTTTCATTGGTGGCTCTCCAGGGACGATCCAGAGACTCATAGTTGTAGCAGGGATCACTGCTGATGCTTTGGAAGGCAACTGTCAAAGAGTTTGAAAAAGTACTGTTAAAATACTGTTTTTACTGTACACTGGAGGCAATTTAGAATATTACCGGTACATTGTAAAACACAATGGTTGTTCATTTTATGATTTTCAGCCAACCACTTAAAGCAATTCTAACTAGTGAAGTGCAGCCTGCAGAACGGCACAGAACAACACCATAACTACTGTATGTACCAGCACTGCATTCATGATAATATACTGTATAATATTACATAATATATAATAGTGTTGATATGATTATTGTTTATATATTTAAACTGCAAAAGCAGTGCAATTTCACAAAGCCCACAAATTTATTTTAGCAAAAATAAGCTAATATTTAGACTAACACGTAAATATCCTAATATTACAACAAGAAATGTACAGGTTCCTTTTTAGCTGGAGGACAGGTAAATTATGAACAGATATTCATCATAAATTAAGTAATTGATTGATTCTGTATTATCATTTTAATATTAATAATATGGCAAGACAGTTTAAATTTAAGTCAAATTTAGACTAATTTAGTAGAAATTAAATTTGTTTAGTTTAGTGCAATTTTTGGTTTGTCTAAAGTTGTGAGATTTGAGGAACTGTGTTACAACTGATATGAGAGATACAGTAGGGAAGAGCTATGGGGGAGGGGGGTATGGTAAGGGTGTGAGACTTACATAGTTGCTATCATGGTTGGCCTTGCGTTTTGTTGGTGTTCATGTCTTTTACACTTTCACACTCTTAAGCCCTATTCGCACGGGATTAGTATTATCTGGGGACCTTGTGTGATTTTGAAATTACCCCCCCACATCTGAATTTCGTGTGGTGCATTTGCACGGGATAAGCGAAGCCTGTGATTTTACTGACTTGTCTCCCGGATACTGAGATGCATCTGCGCTGCGCAGACCGATCGGCATATGACATCAAAGTACCATGAGAACGACTTGAAAGCATAAAGAGTCGTCTACTGTCCAATCGCTGTCACTATACTTTGATGTCATACACTGATCGGTCTGCGCAACGCAGCTTTAAGTCAAACACACTTTTTGCGTCATGTTGTGATTGGTTGTTTTGTTCTGTTCTCTCATTGGTTCATTGTCTTTATTGTTCACAGGTGTCTTTAGTTAGTGATTAGTGTATTTGTATATATAGCCCTCATTTGCCACTATCTCTTGTTTATCTTTTTTCATTGAAACCTTGCTGTTGGTGAGTCCCATGTTTTCTAGTCAAGTCTGGTCATGTCAAGATCTAGTTTAGTTCATGTTTGTTTTTCTGTTTTGTATCACATTTTGGTTTGTTCTGTTTATGTTTATTAATAAACTGCACTTGGGTTCAGTTCAACTCGCCTAAGTAGACCTATGTAACAGAAGCCTACAGAATGGTTAATGGACTGCGCTAATTCTAACTGGTCAAACCATGTTTAACTTCATTAAATAATAAATTTAAATGCATGACTATTTACTCTTGACACTGACATTGAAAAAAGCAAAAAAAAAAAACAAATAAAAAAAGAATGTCACAATAATTTGGAGAGAAAAAGAGAGAAAACTTTACCTGCACAGTATGTAGGCCTGGGGACTGATATGTTGGGTTTGACAAGTTCATAGACATAATAATCTCCTGGACAGGCTTTGACTTGGACAGACGTGGATGTGTAGGTTTCACACTGATTTGAAAATCCCCACCACCACCACCATGAAGTAGTTCCCACAACGTCACGGGTCACCACTCCATCCTCAACTCTTGGATGAGAACCGTTGAGATACAGTCCAGATTCACCACCACATCCCATATAACTCACACACCACTCAGACATCTGGGCACTTTCTCCATTCAAATACAGCCGATACCAGCCACTCCATTCAACAAGGGTGTCATCATAGCCATAGTAGTGATATTGTATTTCTCTCCAATAGTCATCAAGAATGTCATAATTATAGCATGGATCAGAGCTGGAAGTTGTAGGATCTGAGAGAATAATGACACAGAAAAGGACAATCCAGTGATGATACACATACTCACCTTTTATGTGGCAAACAGTTGTGTCTTTATGACAAGATATCGGGATAGCACACTAAGGAGGGATTATGTAAATTGATTTCACCTACAACAAGTGTATCTGCGGTTTAAACCATTTGCTCACTAATTTAAAAAGATTTACTACATAGATCTCAGTTCATTAATCGGAGCTATATTCGCTTACATCAGCTTGACATGTGGCTCTTAAAAAATAGTACAGTTGTTTTTGTGTGCTCAAAATATATATATCTATTTTGAACAGGTTGTAACCTATATCTGTATTAGGCTCATCTGTATTAGGCTTATAGTACCGCTTGTTTGTATTTGTACAGGAAACATTTCTTTTCAAACAGTACTGAAGCACTGAGGTGTTGAATAAAAGTTGAAAATGTAAATGTTTATTGACACCATAAAATTAAAATAACGAATAGGGTTAGGGTGAACACTTGCTCCTGTATGTAATTAAAGGAGTATGTATGTAACAATGTACAATTTCATCAAAAATGTGATAATAGTTGTCATGTCTACAATCATCTCTCTCTCTCTCTCTCTCTCATTGGTTTTCAGGTTCTGCAGTTCCTGCTCTGTCCAGCAGGTGAAGTCTGGTGTTACTGTTCTGCTTCCCTTTGCAAAAAACTTTTTTCAGTAGTATGAAATACATTTGAATGGAAGACCATTCCATTTCTAAATTGTAACACACGCACACACACAAATATATATATGTATACTGTATAAATGATCAGTTACACAGAATCTCACATTTGTGAGAGGGTTGATAGTTGGAATTATGAGAAATAAGGACACAATTGTAAGATATAAAGTTGCCCAATGAGCCTATAAACCTGACTTTTAAAAGTGAAGATCTTTTTTCTGTTGTCTAAGACATTATCTAGTTTCTTAAAATATAGCCTATTTTGTCCCAAAAAGCCTGACAATGTGGATGTGTATATGTAAATATATTAATATTATAATTATGACAGCTGTTAATCATTGATAACCTGCTGAATATACATGCATCATAAAATGGACTGAACACAGAATTAGCAAGTTTGGAATGCATGTCATAATTGTCAAAGTTTCCAAACCATTTGTTTTTGGTCTGTTTTTTTAACACAAAATTATGAAAGTAATGATAGTTTTTCTAAGTGAAAAGAAAAACAAAAGCAAATTTCTTTAGGAGCCTGATATAAATAACAACAGAAATGCTACAGTATGAGATTTCACATCAATAGGTAATCTGGTTCGCTTAATAATTCCTTTTCTTTCATTTTTACATTTGTGAAGGAAAGCAAAAGATGGAAGAAGTGAGTATGTAATTAAGTTTACCTGAAGTTTGTCCATTGATTATTTCACCTGTTGAATACACAATATAAACATAATGAATCACGGAAAAATTCAGTCAGTTCACCTAGCATCATTCTAATACACGTCAGATGATAAATCACTCACCATTAATCAGCAGCAGTAGTGACACACACAGTGAGATCAGAAACCTCATCGTGATAAACGGCAACTCCTGCACCTGCACACACATACACAACAATTATACATGAAATGTTTCTTATATTAATTATTTAGTATAAGAATATTATATTAATTATTTTTCATTTAATTTAAAACAAAGGGATTTTTAAATTAAAAATAAATAACTATTATAACTAAATAAACATACATTTACAAAGTAATTCCTTAATCATTTGAGCCCAATGTGATGAAATGAAGAGAAATAACTTTACCTGAGGTCAAATGCTGCTGCAGAGCAAACTCAGGGAGATTCTCTCTTCAGCAGCTGAATACAGTGATGATGAACTGCAGCTCTCACACTAATCAGTGCCTTTATTAATACATGTGGGTGGATCATTACTGAAACCAGAAGTAATTTCTCAACAATGTCTTGAACCAGTTTTTTATGTGACATATTTGTTATTTGAACGGATTATTTCCTTGTGCGACTACATTCTGTGCAACACATTATTTTACTCTGTGCTTGAATAGATGTGAATGTAGATGGGATGACAAGCGAGTCAGTTTGATTTGCTATGGGGTTTTTTTGTACTTTTTCAAAGCAGCTTTGCAAAAATAATATTATAAAATGCCCAATGAGTGAACTAAAGGGTTCAGAAAAGATCATAAATAATGTTTAACCATGTTAATGGTGTTTAATATTGTTTACATTTAATTACTTAAAAACCACTGGAGGGATGCAGGCAGTGGACAAGTAAGATGGAGATTTTTAGACATTTACATTTACATTTAAACATTTAGCAGACGCTTTTATCCAAAGTGACTTACAAATGAGGAGAACAATAGAAGCAATCAGACGAATGAGAGCGTACAGTATGCAAGTGCTGTGACAAGTCTCAGTTAGTCTAGCACAGTACACATATAGCTAGTGTTGTTGTTTTTTAATAGAACGGAATAGAATAGAATAGGTAAGTGCTAGTATTAGTTCGTCAGGTGCTGGTGAAAAAGATGTGTCTTTAGACTTTTTTGAAAATGGCAAAAGACTCAGCTTTTCGAACTGAGATAGGCAGGTCGTTCCACCAGCTGGGGACAGTCCAGGAAAAGGTCAGTGAGAGTGATTTTGTGCCTCTTTTGGACGGCACCACGAGGCATCGTTCACTTGCAGAACGCAAGCTTCTGGAGGGCGCGTAGGTCTGAACTAGCGAGTTTAGGTATATTGGTGCAGCGCCCGTTGTTGTCTTGTAGGCAAACATCAGTAACTTGAATTTGATGCAAGCAGCTATTGGTAGCCAGTGTAAACTGATGAAGAGAGGTGTAACATGAGCTTTTTTCGGCTCGTTAAAGACCACTCTCGCTGCTGCATTCTGGATCAGTTGCAGAGGCTTGATAGTACATGTAGGAAGGCCTGCCAAGAGATCATTACAATAGTCCAGTCTGGAGAGAACAAAAGCTTGGACAAGGAGTTGTGCAAACTAACAAAATTATAACACAAACAGAAATGCATACCTATTTCTAATGCAACTAACAACTCAAACCTAAATCCTAAAGTAACCTAATGTCTTTAAAAGCAGCTGCGGAACAACATGCTAGTTACAAAGCAGGTTAACATTAGGAAAATTAAAAGGTATTTAATATTTGGATAAAGAAAGAGAAAAACTAATAGATGAAGCAACAAATATGTATTGAAGCGGATTTATAAAGACAGCATAAAATAAACAGAAGGAGGTAGAACAGTTGGTACTTCCCTAAAGCGAGAATGTCACATTTACTGAAAAAAAAAAAAAAAAAAGTTCAGTCAATCATAATCAAAATAAAATCAAGTCTGAAGAATCAAGTCTGTTCTTGGACAGTTTAAGGAAGTGAACACTATAGTCACAGGTTAACCGGAGTTGCAGAATTACACTCTTTAGGAATGTCCTACATTCCTCTGCTGCACATTTTAGCTCATCCTTTAAAAACCCACGTCCAAAAAACCATGTGATGCACATTAATGTGTCCTGACGGTAATGTCTCCTCAGGAAATGTACAGACTAATACAAATATAGAGGATTTTTTAAAAATTAATTTAACATTGTGCCACTGTTTATTTAACGTTCTAATCTTACATGTTTTCAAAAGTGCATGCTTGTCAGGAGTTTTTGATAGCTGTAAGGTTCAATGTGTTTGTGATTTTGTAAGACATGGCCTAATGGTTAGAAAGTTGGACTTGTAACCCAAAGGTTGCAAGTTCGAGTCAGGGATTGTAGGTGGCGGGAGTGAATAACCAGCACTCTCTTCCACCTACAATACCACGACTGAGGTGAGACCCTTGAGCAAGGCACCGAACCCCAAACTTCTCCCCGGGCGCCGCAGAAGAAACAGCTGCCCACTGCTCCAGGTTTGTGTTCACGGTGTGTGTGTGTGTTCACTGCTGTGTGTGTGCACTTGGATGGGTGAAATGCAGAGTACAAATTCCGAGTACGGGACACCATATTTGACCACACGTCACTTTCCCTTTTTCACTTCACTTAAAATCAACAATACTTTTACAGCATTTATGAACATACTTTTACTGTTATTACTATTTTCTTCATACACTAATACACTTTAAATTAATTAATTTCTTATGAAGCAGCATAACAATACATATTTATTAAAAGCAATACAATTTATGTTCATTAGCTATTGCATTAGGTATCATGAATTACCATTATTAAATAAATGAAACAGGTGCAAGTGTGCAGTATTGAAAAAAATTACAGCTTGCACTAAATCTGCTGCAGCAACAAACTTGGAACCAATATAAAAAAAGACAAAAAGTTTCCCCATGTGTTTAGTCAAACTGGATAGTCAGGTTTATTGTCATTGTTATACATTGTAGGACTTTCAGAAAACCACCAGACGATGATGCTTGAAAGTCTCTTTATCAACTCACTAAACTGCAGCTGTCAATCACTGAAAGTGGATTTTTCCAGTTGCAACCAGTTGAACAAGATTCACCAAGAACTATATACAGTACAGTACAGTACATGACAGTCACCTTTGCATGAACAGTGCTTTTATTTTATTCTCCATTATCTTGATATGATCAATTCTGGTGATTGCAGTTTCTGCATATTATTACAAGTTGCCAAAATAATCCATGAGCCAAATAATCCAATAAAAACCATGAAAAAAAAATGCTGAACATTATTAGAAGCTGATCGTACCTATTGGCTCACACTGAAGCACAGAGATGCTACAGAGACATGCTGCAGAGGATGCATTTCCACTAAACAAATACTTTCTTACTAAACTGAAATGAAGACCGTTTTATCCAAATGTTCATTTTAAGTATGGTAATGGTAAATGAATGCAAAATGAAAGAATTTTAGCTAAAGTAAACCTGACACATTAATTGGTGAATCATATTACCTTGTCCTCCTTCAAATACCTACTGACTAAATATATCGTCTATACTACGCCTCACCTGGTCAAAAAATCTCTCGCATGACCAGCATGTCAATACTCAGAGACCAATAGTAACACAGTCACTACTTTCATGCGTTTAAACTACATACAACAGCAGCTATATTCTTTAGCTCATATATATATATTTGTGATGACAAGTTTGGCAGGAGCATATTTACAATTTAAGTCACACAACCTGGTCATTGACGGCTGGCACCACCGCTGGTTGCTTATGATCAAATTTAGCAATCTTATAAATATAGACTTGATTTGTAATTTTTTGTCGTCAATTCCAAATATTTATATTAAAAGATACACATCAGCATTAAGAAAAATGCTGTTAAAAATTTTACATTTCAATGTTACAGAAATGCAGTCAAAAATTCTGTCATTCACAGGAAATATTCCAAAGGAATTTTGCAACATTCTAATGAAACTATTAAGAAGGGATTTACAGAGGCTTCAGTAAAATGTAGGAAGATTCAAGAAGAGTATCAGAGGACTGTTCAGACATCAACTTATGCAAATGCACTCTGCCCTACAGACTCCTTAATTTCAGTTTCTCTTCACCTTCTTTAAAAACTACAATACATATTTGTGTTAATCTAACCAGTGACTGGCTAGGATAAGATTATCCTATGCCTGTTATTGTCAGGCGACATTCACCCTTGCCCAGGTCCTAATGGGGAAGTTTGTCCCAGTTTTAACAAAGGGCGAGCTCTGGAATCCGGATCGTACTTGGCTGAACGGAATTCCGCTGTTGTACAGGTATGAGTGTCATGCAGTGACAGGGCTACAAATATTAACAGCATGGCTAATAATATATCCCACCTTTTCATGGATAATGGTGTGGTCGTGATGGGCGATGAGGCGGCTGCGAGGTCTAGTTTGGAGAGGACAGTTTGCCGGGGAGGACGTGTCGTGGTCGTGGACCAGAAAGGCGCCGAGCAAGATGAGACCTTAGTTGATGAAGAGACTCTTCCAGTATCAAGAGGTTCTGCCGATTTGCTTGGGGACTATTTTAACACAAAAGGTTTACATTTTGTGCACTTAAATATAAGGAGTTTGTTACCTAAGATCGATGAAATAAGGTGCTTACTTAAGAATTGTAAAGTGGGTATTTTTTGCTTAACAGAAACATGGTTAGACTCATCTGTAACTAATAATGAAATAAAAGTAGATAATTATAATGTTATTAGGAAGGATCGCAATAGACAAGGAGGAGGTGTTTGTATTTTTATTAGATCGGATATTAATTTTAATGTGTTAGACATTAATGTTGAGAAAGAGTTATTGTTCTTGGATTTATTGTTGCCTGTGACTATACTGTTTGGAGTTTGTTATCGTCCACCCATTCAAAACTATTTTTATGAGGAACTGGAGTTTGTTTTGAACAACAATAATGACGATTTGGCAAAAGAATGTATTATTATGGGGGATTTTAATACAAATATAGCTAATAGAAAAGGGGATAATTTTAAAGCTTTACAGTCATTATGCCAATTATTCCATTTAACCCAAATAATAAACAAATCTACTAGAGTTTGGGAAGGTGGGGAAAGTACCATCGATCTTATTTTGGTATCTGATGAAAAATATATTTCCCAGAAAGGAGTAATTGAATACGGTATCAGTGATCATAATATCATTTTTTGTACAAGAAAACGTAGTAAAATAAGATTTAGTAATCATAAAACAGTACGAATTAGATCGTTAAAAAAATATAATATTGAAGTTTTTAAAGACTATCTTAAAAGAGTTAATTGGAATGATATTCAAAATATCTCAATAGTTGACGATGCTTGGAAAAATTTTAAAGTTTTATTTCTTAAAGTAGTGGACAAAATTTCCCCCCTTAGACAGGTGAGAGTTAAGCAAAGAGCTAGTCCTTGGATGGATCAGAAAATATTGGAAATATTAAAAAATAGGAATAGGGCTCTCTCGATTTATAGAAGAACTAAGAACCAGGAAGACTATTTAAAATTTAAAGCACTTAGAAACTTAGGACAGAAAAATATAAAGGAGGCAAAACGTAATTTTATTAAGGAACAAATTCAAGAAAACAAAGAAGATCCTAAATCTCTGTGGAAGGTGTTAAATAGGTTCCATTCAATTGGTAAATCGAAATTTTCTGTATCTAAGGTGGGTCTAGATATTGATG
>NW_015625031.1:51926-74756 GCF_001515625.1 Sinocyclocheilus rhinocerous
CTAAGCAGGGTCGGGCCTGGTTAGTACTTGGATGGGAGACCGCCTGGGAATACCAGGTGCTGTAAGCTTTAGCGTTTTCTTCACTACTTATCTAATACACTGGCCTATAGAGTGTCTGATCTTTAACCTCCTGGGGTCGACGGTGGCGCCGGCGCCACCACGTGCATGTTTTACTGATAAGAGCAAAAAGAACTTTAAATGCTCGTTCATTTTTGTTTGTACACATAAGAGTAATACACCATTCGAATCTGTAAAGGGTCTACTTTTATTTGTGTACACTCACAATATCAACAAAACATTGTGCTTTTGCAAAATAAAGAAAATATACAGGGTGTGCTTTTAGCCGTCTCATTCTCCGCGCATATCTGTTTGAAACGCGTCACTAAAATGAACTGAAACTCAGCGAATATTTGACACACACACCTGAGAGATATATCTATAGAAAGCTTAACATGTCTACTTTTAAACGAAGTAAGTCATGACGAAAACAAATATTATGTGACAAAGTAATCAGTATGAAACCAACGCGATGTCAAGTCTTGGCCGTCGCCTTCATTATCGCTAATGTGACCATGCGCCGATCGCGCTTTTGATATTACAATCGTCCACGTGAGACGCGCGCATGTAAACGCCCACATCACAGCAAACACAGCAGCGACGTTTCCTCAAAGTTCATCTCGGTTACTTCGCTTCTGGAAGAAGACGCGCTGAGAGGAATAAGACAGAAAGAGCTTTGGATTTTCCTCAGAAGAACGCGCCGGTGTGATATTCAGTGGAGGATATAGTAAGTCTTTTTTTATTTGCCTACTTGCATTAGTTGCTATTGTGTTACTGTGACATAACTTGTACATATTTTACTAGTTACTTTTTCCAAACCATGATTCCTGACTAAATGTACAATCAAGTGAAACATTATGAAGATTCATTCACTGCATATATGTCTCACAACGCCAGGAAGTTTTTTTGTATGTTCTATAAAATAGACAGCAACGATATAAAAGTAATGTGAGTTATAATGTTAATATGTTGAATGTTTTATACTCGGTCATTGGTATTCGCGATCGTCTGATGTGTAAACGTAAAACTTTATTTTGGTGTATTGCATATTCAAATATTCATACAGCAAAATATTCTGGAGGCCATCAAATTTTAGTGAAAATCATCACTACACAGTGGCTGGCAACTTTTTTCAAAAATGCTGGCGGGGAAAATATAGACGATTTGAATTTTTTTTTTTTTCTTTTTTTGTAAAGACGTCTATGAAAAGAAACACATCAGCATTAAGAAAACTGCAGTAAAAAATTAAAACCTGAATGTTGCAGAAATACAGCTAACAATTCTGTAAACCACAAAAAAAATATTCCAAATGATTTTGCAGCATTCTAATGAAACTATCTGGGATGGATTTACAGGGGCTTTAGTAAGATGTAGGAATATTCAAGAAGAGTTTCAGAGGACTATTCAGACATCAACCTTTCTGAATATATATAGTCACACTGAATGCACTCTGTCCTACCGTCTCCTCATTTTCAGTTTCTCTTCACTTTCTTTTAGAACAAGAACAATACTTACATTTGTTAATCTAACCAGTGACTGAAACTAATCTTATCTTACCTTCAAAGAAAGCACAATTCAACCAGTGCGGAAACATTCTTCAAAACCTTCAGAATGGTGAATAGAATGGCAAGACTCTTCTCATGCATTTTATCATATAGCATCACTATGAACAATAAGCAAAATGACTGCAAAGAAAGATAATGCTATCATTGTTAATATTTTTCTTAGTTTTACTGAAAGGAAATGCCTATAAAAGGGGGGGGGGGGATAAGAAAACTCATTTTGCTTAACAATCATTTTTATTTATTTATTTATTAATTCATTTACCTTCTGGGGCATTCACACTGAATTATTATAATACCCCTATAATTTATGCCCCATAATAAATGCCAGAATATGAATATTATTAAACGTATAATTCTTAAAGAAAGAAATCATAATGTTATACTATCACAATATCACATTTCAGTTCTGGTATTTCTGACAATTAGCCTTTTATAGAAGAATTTCCATCAACTACTAAAAGTTTTAAATTTTAAAAAGGAACCGCAAAACAGAAATGACCCTATTATTATTTTTGAATTAAAGCAAATCTGATTCTGTTTGTTATTGCAGAACATCCTCTCAAGTAAAACAGAATGAATGTAGTATATAATAACTAATGTAAAAGGGTTAAATCATTATTTATGACACCACATAAAAAACACTAATGAAATAAAGAAATATTTAGAAACCCACCACAAGTGTAGCATCAGTTCCACATTAATAGACAACATGCATTTTTTGTGAAAATATACTAAAAGAGGGTCAGGACACTCATCAGAGGAACTAGTAGCAGCATCAGAGAACCACACAGACAAGAAGCCTCAGATACCTTCACTTGATCTGGGACCCACTTATCTGTGAACAGAGAATATAATGCAATGAAGTGAAATGCATTCAAGGAAGAAATCATTATAAATCTTTATTTACAAATGATTAAAGGGGTCATATGATGCGATTTAAATTTTTCCTTTCTCTTTGAAGTGATACAAGCTCTTGGTGCATAAAGAAGATCTGTAAAGTTGCAAAGACTAAAGTCTCAAATCCAAAGAGATATTCTTTATAAAAGTTAAGAGTCAACCACGCCTACCTAAAACGGCTCGTTCTAACCCCACATGTCTACGTCACGATGTGGGAAGATTTGCATAGCGCCGCCCAAATGTTCAAGCAAAGAAAGGCGTAACTTTTATTCTCGCTGTAAGTATTGTTGCAGCCGATCGGCTTTCACCGTGGACGAAGCGGAGTCCAGCCCGGGGTCGTCACATGTGGTTGCCGCAAGCCCGCCGCCCGCTCCTTTGTCGAATCCGCCGGCCGCACCGTTCTAAAGCCTGCCGCCACTCACTCAAGCCCGCCGTGTGACGCTGTGTGTTTCGTTGTGAAACTTTGTTTGGCCTTTAAGTTGTTAAGTTGTATTTACAACACTGTTCCAGAACACTTCAACCCAAAAATTCAGATGTGTGCAGCACATTTTATGGAGGACGTTTCCTGATCCTGGTAGAGTAGCCTACAATGCCGGCTGTTCTGACTCACAGACTGTAAGTACGTTTTCAATAATGTTATTTTTAGCAACATCATATGACCCCTTTAAAATAAATTAAATGTTCACCTGTATTGCCTTCAGACAACATCAGAGGACCAATGGATATGGAAGCACTGTCATGGAAGTCCAGAGACCTGCGCTTTCTCCAGTGATGTTCAGAGTTGCAGTCCTAAAAAAGAAAAACAGAAGAAAAAAAAGAAACAGGAGTGCACAAAGTCTCCAGCAGAGGGCAGCCAAAATAAGTAGTTTGGTCATTAAACCTCACCATCATGGACATTAAGGGTGATATTTCTCTGCTTATATTTAGTGTTTGATTAAAAATAATGTATCAATAGCAGACTCGTAAACCATTATAAGTTCTAAACTCACCATTGAGCAGCGATTGCTTGACAGAAGGCAAAGGTGAACAGCACAGTGCAGGTAAAGCTTCGTGGAGTTTGCAGTGAAGATGAACATCCTGAAGGAGAAACGGCTGGATGTCGAGATGCCGTTCTGCAGCAGCTCCACTGTGTCGTCATTTGGATTGGGACACCTGAGAATAGCAATTATGACAATCAACAAATCAAATGCTTTCATTCAGTTCAAAAGTGATTCTGTAAATCTTTACACATTTGTATTCCAGGTATAAAACATGGGATCTTGTGCTTTAGTTCTAAAATACTGAAAGTCACAATTCTGAGGCAATGCTAAAAGTTACAGTTACAGTTAAGTCTGAGCTTTAGGGATTATAAATAGTTTTACTCTGTGACGATGAGATCCCAGCGGAGACTGTAATCAGGATCATTCACAGGTGTAGCCCAACACGTGTCCATAACTGAGGCAAACTGACGGCTGTCAACCCCCTCAACATGAACTTCCACATTCATCTTCTGGTCGAGCTCTGCATCCACTTTACCAGTGAAGGGCCGGGTAAACTCATCATCCTCATATGGAGTCATCCGAACATGATATCTGCCTTCACCAGCGGGGAGCGTCTTGTGCACAATGCTGTTGAAATAATGGACAGATCGGTTTTAAAATGACTGTGTCATTGGTAAAATATATATTCTTTGTTAAAAAAAATAACACATTTACTTTTTATACATTTATTTTTCGGCTTAAACGATTAGATCACACAAAAACTCCCATCATTATTCACTGAAAATTTTGATATCCACAATATTTTCTTTGGTGCGTTCATGACAGCTCATTAGAGAAGTAGTGATGTCCGAATTGGAAGCAATTTGTTTTCTGATCTTTTTGTCAGAATGATTCATTCGTATACGTAATATAGACCATTTTAGAAATGCATTTCTGGTGGTAGTTTTTTTTCTTTTCTTTTTGAAGCTTGAAAGTCCTCATGATGATTAACTGCATTGAAAAATGTGACTAGTAAAATTCCACAGAGCAAATAAAGCCATGAGAGTTTAAACAACATGATGAGAAAAATTCCATGTTGGTAAACTACTTCTTTAATAAAAGTAAATAAAAGTACAGCTGAAATCAGAACTTGTATTTGACTCGCACCTCTCCAGTGGGTTGATTTCCGCATTCATGGAAAGTGTTTGTGTTTGAGGATAAACACAGCTGAAAGAAAGCTTAAGGATTTTCTCTCTGCTGATGAGACCTTCTGACCTCGGTGTCCCCAGAATAAAGTTACTGTAGATGAAATGGGTGCCGTTGGCCTGTGGACAACATATACAACATATATTTTTTGGAATTTTGCTCAAATTGAATTTGTATTTCAAATTAGAAACACACACAAAAAAACAGTCAAGTGAAATAATGGTAGATTACATATTATTGGTGGAGAATGCAGGCACCAGTTCCAGTCTTGTTGTGGTGTGGTCTTGTGAACCCTTCCACTGAATCTCTTTGAGACTTTGAGTAGTCTTTAGGGTGGTCTGTTTGGGCCCTCCAAAGAATCAATCAGTAACCAAAGAAAGGGCCCAAACTATCCTCCCTAGATATTCTCAAAGTCTCAGAGAGATTCTCCAATTGTTTAAATCCAAATCCAACTGCTGATTTAATCAGGCACTACAAATGTTTGGATGGTGTATTTGAATAGATAATACATATTTAATCATACCACAAGATTTGTACCACAGATGAGTTCATCGTTATCAAAATGGAATTCCACTTTGCCATTCCGGACCATTCCTTTGCAGCTGGGATCATTGAGGTGTAAGACATCAGCTGGAAAACCAGCCTCAAAGAGCTGACAGCGAGACACAGACATGGAGCCAGAGCTGCTTTCACAGGTTTCTGAGAAATCTGACAGAAAAAAAGCCAATATAATTAATGACTGAATTATTATTATTATATATATATTTTTTTTGCATTTTGTTGTGGAATGTTACCAACCAAAAGAGTCATGATGTTGTCGTCGTCTGTGATGGTTCTTTTCACACAAACAGCCATAAACACCATTTTTCATCCCACATCTTTCATCCTCAGAGCAGCTGAGTTCAGAGCAGGGATTTCTATTACCTAGAAGAAGAAGCTGTTTTGTAAAACAGTGTCTGCTAAATGCAAAAAACGTAAATGTAAACATAAGCACTGATTAGTAACCCACAGTAACCAATTCTACACTTTACATATTACCCCACCAACAGAAAGAAATTTTATTATAACTTAATGTTGCAGATACAAGCTGTTACATTACCATATATCCTTATACTAAACATTCTGGGCCCTTGACTGATTATTGCTCTTGGTCTCAAGTTAATTAATTTAATTTAATTTACATTTTTTCTAGTGAATTAAATTAATCTTTTAAAGGGTTAGTTCACCCAAAAATGAAAATTAGCCTGTGTTTTACTCAACCTCAAAACATCCTAGGTGTATAGGACTTTCTTCTTTTAGACGAATCCAGTCGGAGTTATATTAAAAATTGTCCTGGCCCCTCCAAGCATTATCATTGCAGTAGGCGGGTGCTTTTGTACAACAGTCCACAAGACGTGAAATAAAGTGTGTGCATCCGTGAAAAAACGTGCCTCACACGGCTCCAGGGGTGAATAAAGGCCTCCTGTAGCGAATCCATGCATTTTTGTAAGAAAAATATCCATATTTCAAATGTAATAAACACTTTTCTCTCACTTCATCTATCTGTCGTACGCGGAAGCCATTCCGGCGGATGACGTAGGACGTCGGCGTAGCGTGATTAGTGACGAACACGGAGAGAGAACAAAATAAAACGCCGGTAACGAATTTTAAAGCACAAAACAAGGATTTGTAAAGAAAAATGTCGGAGGATTTCAATATAAGCCAAGAGGAGACTTGTTTTCCTTTGCTAAAGTAAGGAAACTTTGCTTCTTTTGCTCCTGTAAACACACTCGTGAGACTAGCACATCTCAGAGGCACGCGCGCGTGCGACGCATACGTCCTACGTCATCTGCCGGAACGACTTCCGCATACGACAGATAGATGAAGTGAGAGAAAAGTGTTTATTATGTTAGAAATATGGATGTTTTTCTTACAAAAACGCATGGATTCACTACAGGAGGCCGTTATTCACCCCCCAGAGCAGTGTAAGGCACGTTTTATTTTGGATGCGCGTGCTTTATTTGACGTCTTGTGGACTGTTGCACAAAAGCACCTGCCCACTGCAATGAAAACGCTTGGAGGGGCCAGGAAAATTTTGAATATAACTCAGATTGGACTCGTCTAAAAGAAGAAAGTCCTATACACCTAGGATGCCTCAAGCGTGAGTACATCACAGGCTAATTTTCATTTTTGGGTGAACTAACCCTTTAAGCATTTATAATCAATTCCCCCTTAAGGTCCACTGATAATATTAGTCAAGGTGTTTGGCATGGTGATCTGTGTTAAATTCTTTACATATGTAATAACACATAACATGGATCTGATTTGCTCACATAAAACAAAAATCCTCCAGATTGTTATACAACACATTGTATTACCAGTTGTTGTGGTTTCTGCTGTAGTTTCTGTGGTTGTCTCTGGCATTACAGTAGTAGAGGTAGTGTTCATGTTCCTTGCATCTGAAAAAACAATATTACATGAAAACAATGATCTATTACATAAACAGAGGGCACATGTAAATGTATTTACCTGCACAGTATGCCAAACTGCAAGTAGTTGGACTCACAAACTCATAGACATAATAATCTCCTGGACAGGCTTTGACTTTAATGGGATTGGACAGAAAAGCACAGCAGTCATTGTTCCAGTGACCGCAGACATCTCGAGTGACCACTCCATCCTCAACTGTTGGATGTCCTCCGTTCAGCCACAGTGGAGCATGAGTGCCACAACTATACTCCTCAACACATGTGTCTGGCATCTGAATGCTCTGTCCCTGAATGAAGAGACGGTACCAGCCATTCCAGCTGACCCAAGTGTCACACATTATTTGAGAGGAATGTTGATTGTTGGTGGATCTCCATGGATCGTCAAGGACATTGTAGTTGTAGCAGGGGTCAACAGGGGGAGCTGTTGTTATGGAAATATGAGAAAAATGCATGTTAAATGGTGTTACTTATTTGTAGTTGTAGTAGTTGTGGTATGGAATTGCAATACAGAACTCTTTACTTAAAATCCCAGTTACATATGTTTTAAAAGTACACTATAAAATTATATAAATGTATGAAAAGCTATCAAATTCCTGTCTTTTCTTTGTATTAATTCTGTCTAATGTGATTTTTACTTATCTTTTCTGAGTAAATTAATTTCACTATTAATTGTTCTACACCCTTATGTAATGGGTCAAAACAAATAAATAAATATCATCGAGGACAGAGGCAAGGCCAATAGGGCAATTGATGTTGAAAAGACATCAAAATTTGTTTGGTGTTAAAAAAAATTAAAATAATTTAAAGTAAAAAAATTGGTGTTTTGCCCTCAACATTTAAACAGGCTCGTATAACCCCACTTCTTAAGAAACCCACTCTTAACCCAACTCTTTTAGAGAACTACAGACCAGTTTCCCTTCTACATTTCATTGCAAAAACACTTGAACGAGTTGTGGTCAACCAAGTCTCAGCCTTTCTCACACAGAACAACCTCCTGGACAGCAACCAATCTGGCTTCAGAAATGGACATTCGACCGAGACTGCCTTGCTCTCAGTTGTTGAAGCCCTAAGACTGGCAAGAGCGGCTTCCAAATCTTCTATACTCATTTTGCTGGATCTGTCTGCTGTTTTACTAAATGTAATGTAATGTATTGTAATGTAAATGTCAATTGCCATCAAAATTGACATTTAAAAACAGGTCAAATATGCAAGTCCAAGTCCAAAGTCCAAATCCTGACATCAAAAACTTGGAATGACAGATTTTATATAAATTGAATGTCAAATATTTTGGCCCACATATACATTAAACCAATTTCAGTGTGGGATTAACTTCTTATTTTCACCCAATTACCACTGGAAGAAATTGCTGTCCAAACTGAATTTTAAATGATGTTACAGCATCATCATCAATGACAAATATTTGATGTAAAATTTATATCAAGGTGCCCGCTGGGAAACGCCTTGTGTAGAGATACAGTTATGTTACAATGGCCATGTTGTCACGTTCCGCTACTGTGAGGGAGCGCGGAGCGAGGAACGAGGAGACGTGGAAGATACTTTGAACAAAGAGACGTTAATGAAATCCATGGAACAAGGAAGACACATGTAATGGGGAAAGAAGACCTTCAATACCGGACGACAAACTCAGAATAGGAAACACTTTAAATACACATGACATGACGAGGGGATGATGAGAAACACCTGGGAGCAATAACATAATTGCACATGAGGGAAAACTGGGTCATGGAAAGCACGTGGGGGAGGAAAACACAAAACACAGGACTGACACATGTCTCTTTTCAAATGTAATACGAGTAGACCTATTTAAGTGTCTTTCTATGGAAGTATTATTTTATGTACCATATCTCAATAGACAAATAATATTGTCTCTTCGTTTTAACTGGACCGAAATATATGCAGTCATGTCTGACAACTTGACAAATAATTTCTGAAATTACGATATATTAATAAGTATGAAGGTATTTTGGAGATGACCGATTTCTTTGGAAACTGATTAAACTTGTTTTAGCCTTTATTATAATTTATGAAACTATAATGCATGTTATGCAAAGTTAATCTATTTCAACCATTTACACAGATTTTAAACTACTAAAATAATTTGTCTTGTGCCTCACAACATTAGTATTACGTCCTTCATCTCTCAATAGAAATCTCAATAGATTTCTTATCCTGTGGTTCCCTCTAGTGGACAACATTAGTACAACACATTGTAGTCCATCGGCCATTTTGAGTTGGCAAAAATTCTTTTTTGATCTCCTCTTAAACCACTTGACTGATTCATAAGACATTTTGCATGTAGCATCTATAGACATTAATGACAAAAAGTTATCAAAATAATTTAAATTAGTCAAACCATTTAGATTATATACGCCAATATATTTAGTAACCATTTCTCCATGCACTTATTAAACTATATCTACTAAATCATTTGATGAATCCAAATTCCTTTAATAACTTTTTGTCATGAGGGTCTCTAGATGATACAAATTTGGTGTTAATTGGACAAATGGTCTAGGACGAGTTTGAAAAAGTAGATTTATAAAACAGCTCAAAATGGTGGAATAATTTTATGCATGGCAAAAATCAGATATATACGTTTTGTTCAGCTTGACGCAGAGAATCAGGGGAATTTTTTTTTATTGTAACCTGTATAGGTGTGGAGATACGAGCAAAAACATAAAAGTACTTATTATAGCGCCACCTATGGTCTGATCGGGGTGTGTGTGTGTGTGCACCTGAGTAGAGGGAAAAATTTGGGACCATCCTGCCAAATTTGGTGTTTCTACGACTTACGGTTTTGGCTGGCCAGACACTTTTAGGACAGAAGAAGAAGAAGAAGAAGAAGAAGGAAATCAGTACGAAAACAATAGGGTTCCGGCACCTTCGGTGTGTGGACCCCTAATAAATAATTGTGAGGGTTAGTTAAAACAATACTTTACCAGTGGTTGTGATTGGTGGAGTAATGGATTCGATGGATGAAATTGTCTCTATTGTTGTCGACACTGTTGTGACTGACTGACTTGTGGCGTCTGGTATTAAGAACATTTTTGTCAACAACATTTTCAAACAAAATCCAAAAAAAGACTAAATGCAACTAAATGCTCACCTGCACAGTAGGCTCCGCAAAAATAAGGCTTGACAAACTCATAAACGTAGTAATTTCCAGGGCAGGCTTTGACTCGTATAGGGTGGGATGTGTAAGTACAGCAGCCATTCCATGAAGAAACACAGACCTGACGGGTGACCACTCCATCTTCCTGGTTGTGGTTGTCCCTGACATGACAGTAGACAGTAAAAAAACAATATTACATAAAAATAATGATCTCTTACATAAACAAAGGGCACATGAATATATACCTGCACAGTATGCCAAATGGCAGGCGGTCGGGCTCACAAACTCATAGACATAATAATCTCCTGGACAGGCTTTGACTTTAATGGGATTGGATTGGAAATAGCAGCAGTTATTGCTCCAGTGACCGCAGACATCTCGAGTGACCACTCCATCCTCAACTGTTGGATGTCCTCTCTTCAGCCACAGTGGAGCATGAGTGCCACAACTCAACTCTTCAACACATGTGTCTGGCATCTGAACGCTCTGACCCTGAATGAAGAGATGGTACCAGCCATTCCAGCTGACCCAAGTGTCACACAATATTTGAGAGGAATGTTGATTTTTGGTGGATCTCCATAGATCATCCAGGACATTGTAGTTGTAGCAGGGATCAATAGGGGGAGCTGTTGATATGGAAACAGAAAAAAAATCATTATGTTGACAGATGTTGCATATTTCTTTGTAGTTGTAGTAGTTGTGGTATGGAATTATTACCACTAGAGCACTCTTTACTTCCCAGTTACATTTGTTTTAAGTGCATTTTGTGTTTTGTTTTTATTGTTTTTTTTTTAGCCAAATGATCAATGAAAGTACACTACAGAAGTTTGAAAATGTTTTAAAGTCTATCAAATTCTTCTCCAACTCTTTTACGTTTTTACCGTTGATCTTTCCTTCTCATTTGTATTATATACTCACTCTGTGAGCTGTATTATCTCTGTCTAATGCAAATTTTACTTTTACTGGGAAAATGAATTTGAATATTATGAATTGTTCTACACTCTTATGTAATGGGTCAAAACAAATAAATAAATATCATTGAGGACAGAGGCAAGGCCCATAGGGCAATTGATGTTGAAAAGACATCAAATTTTGTTTGGTGTTAAAAATAAAAATAATAATAATTAAAAGTTAAAAAATTGGTGTATTGCCCTCAACATTTAAACAGGCTCGTATAACCCCACTTCTTAAGAAACCCACTCTTAACCCAACTCTTTTAGAGAACTACAGACCAGTTTCCCTTCTACATTTCATTGCAAAAACACTTGAACGAGATGTGGTCAACCAAGTCTCTGCCTTTTTCTCACAGAACAACCTCCTGGACAGCAACCAATCTGGCTTCAGAAGTGGACATTCGACCGAGACTGCCTTGCTCTCAGTTGTTGAAGCCCTAAGACTGGCAAGAGCAGCTTCCAAATCTTCTATACTTATCTTGCTGGATCTGTCTGCTGCTTTTGATACGGTGAACAACCAGATTCTCCTGTCAACCCTATTGGAAAATGATATCTCAGGAATCGCACACCAGTGGGTTGAGTCTTACCTCTCAGATAGGTCCAATCGCAACATCTAGCTACTGGGGTGCCTCAGGGCTCAGTTCTTGGACCATTTCTCTTCTCTGTCTACATGGCATCACTAGGTTCTGTCATTCAGAAACATGGCTTTTCATATCACTGCTATACTGATGACACTCTACTCTACCTCTCATTCCATCCCGATGATCCGACGATAGCTGCTCGCATCTCAGCATGTCTAACAGACATTTCTTGCTGGATGAAGGACCATTCAATTGAATTCAATTCAAGTTTATTTGTATAGCGCTTTTCACGATACAAATCGTTGCAAAGCAACTTTACAGAAAATTAAGTTTCTACAATACCATCTCAAAGAGGCACAAAATCACAAAATCACTCACGGACCTTTTCATTAACTGTTCCCTCCTGGTGTAATGACCTGCCCAACTCAATCCAAGCAGCTGAATCCTTAGCCATCTTCAAGAAACCACTAAAAACACATCTGTTCCATCTTTATTTAAACCTCTAACTCTAGCACTTTCTATTCTAATTTAATTCTACTTTATCTTTTTTTATTAAAAAAACAACAACACTAGCTTTCTATTTTTTTCAATTCTGTCTACTTGTTTTTCTTTGTGTATATATATATATATATATATATATATATATACACATACCTTGCTACGTGTACTGTGTTTGGCTAACTTAGACTTGTTAGACTTGTCATTTGCACTTATATATTGTTGCTCTTTTGTTAGTTTTGATTGCATCTATTGTCCTCTTTTGTAAGTCACTTTGGATGAAAGCGTCTGCTAAATGACTAAATGTAATGTAATGTATTGTAATGTAAATGTCAATTGCCATCAAAATTGACATTTAAAAACAGGTCAAATATGCAAGTCCAAGTCCAAAGTCCAAATCCTGACATCAAAAACTTGGAATGACAGATTTTATGTAAATTGAATGTCAAATATTTTGGCCCACGTATACATTAAACCAATTTCAGTGTGGGATTAACTTCTTATTTTCATCCAATTACCACTGGAAGAAATTGCTGTCCAAACTGAATTTAAAATGATGTTACAGCATCATCATCAATGACAAACATTTGATGTAAAATTGATATCAAGGTGCCCGCTGGGAAACGTCTTGTGTAGAGATACAGTTATGTTACAATGGCCATGTTGTCACGTTCCGCTACTGTGAGGGAGCGCAGAGCGAGGAACGAGGAGACGTGGAAGATACTTTGAACAAAGAGACGTTAATGACATCCATGGAACAAGGAACACACACGTAATGGGGAAAGAAGACATTCAATACCAGACGAAAAAAACTCAGAATAGGAAACACTTTAAATACACATGACATGACGAGGGGATGATGAGAAACACCTGGGAGCAATAACATAATTGCACATGAGGGAAAACTGGGTCATGGAAAGCACGTGGGGGAGGAAAACACAAAACACGGAACACAGGACTGACACATGACTCTTTTCAAATGTAATACGAGTAGACCTATTTAAGTGTCTTTCTATGGAAGTATTATTTTATGTACCATATCTCAATAGACAAATAATATTGTATCTTCATTTTAACTGGACCGAAATAAATGCAGTCATGTCTGACAACTTGACAAATAATTTCTGAAATTACGATATATTAATAAGTATGAAGGTATTTTGGAGATGACCGATTTCTTTGGAAACTGATTAAACTTGTTTTAGCCTTTATTATAATTTATGAAACTATAATGCATGTTATGCAAAGTTAATCTATTTCAACCATTTACACAGATTTTAAACTACTAAAATAATTTGTCTTGTGCCTCACAACATTAGTATTACGTCCTTCATCTCTCAATAGAAATCTCAATAGATTTCTTATCCTGTGGTTCCCTCTAGTGGACAACATTAGTACAACACATTGTAGTCCATCGGCCATTTTGAGTTGGCAAAAATTCTTTTTTGATCTCCTCTTAAACCACTTGACTGATTCATAAGAAATTTTGCATGTAGCATCTATAGACACTAATGACAAAAAGTTATCAAAATAATTTTAATTAGTCAAACCATTTAGATTATATACGCCAATATATTTAGTAACCATTTCTCCATGCACTTATTAAACTATATCTACTAAATCATTTGATGAATCCAAATTCCTTTAATAACTTTTTGTCATGAGGGTCTCTAGATGATACAAATTTGGTGTTAAGTGGACAAATGGTCTAGGACGAGTTTGAAAAAGTAGATTTATAAAACAGCTCAAAATGGTGGAATAATTTTATGCATGGCAAAAATCAGATATATAAGTTTTGTTCAGCTTGACGCAGAGAATCAGGGGAATTTTTTTTTATTGTAACCTGTATAGGTGTGGAGATACGAGCAAAAACATAAAAGTACTTATTATAGCGCCACCTATGGTCTGATCGGGGTGTGTGTGTGTGTGCACCTGAGTAGAGGGAAAAATTTGGGACCATCCTGCCAAATTTGGTGTTTCTACGACTTACGGTTTTGGCTGGCCAGACACTTTTAGGACAGAAGAAGAAGAAGAAGAAGAAGAAGAAAATCAGTACGAAAACAATAGGATTCCGGCGCCTTCAGTGTGTGGACCCCTAATAAATAATTGTGAGGGTTAGTCAAAACAATACTTTACCAGTGGTTGTGATTGGTGGAGTAATGGATTCGATGGATGAAATTGTCTCTATTGTTGTCGACACTGTTGTGATTGACTGACTTGTGGCGTCTGGTATTAAGAACATTTTTGTCAACAACATTTTCAAACAAAATCCAAAAAAAGACTAAATGCAACTAAATGCTCACCTGCACAGTAGGCTCCGCAAAAATAAGGCTTGACAAACTCATAAACGTAGTAATTTCCAGGGCAGGCTTTGACTCGTATAGGGTGGGATGTGTAAGTACAGCAGCCATTCCATGAAGAAACACAGACCTGACGGGTGACCACTCCATCTTCCAGCTGTGGATGAGATCCGTTGAGCCACAGTGGCTCATAAGTGCCACACATGTACTGATTAACACATGATTCTGGCATCTGAGCATTTTGACCATTGTAGAACAGCCTGTACCAGCCATTCCACTCCACATTATAATCACACATGCCATAGTAGTAATAGTTGTTATAGTAATAGTTGTCAGTGGCTCTCCAAGGCTCGTCCAGACTGGTGTAGTTGTAGCAGGGATCAACGCTTGGGGTGGTGAAAGGCACTATTATGAAGTAATAACAATAATTCATTACATACTGAAGATTAAATATGGCCAAGTCTAAAATAATAGTTAATAGGCCTGCATAGTCAGTTGTCATTCGAAAGTCTACAACACAATTCATGATAAGCATGTCAAGTATAAAGAATAAATAAACATACCTGCACAATATACAGGAGCTGGGATTGAGACTGTTGGTCTGGTAAATCTGTAGACATAATAATCTCCAGGACAAGCTTTGACTTGGATTGGTTCAGATCTGTAGTAACTGCACAGGTCATAGCGAGAGCCGTAAATTTCACGAGTAACAACTCCATCTTCTAGCTGAGGATGAGATCCACCAAGCCACAGAGAACTAAAACCTCCACATGACATGTAGGATATACACCACTCAGGCATCTGAGCACTTGATTCATTAATGAAGAGTCGATACCAGCCATCCCATTCTACACGTGTGTCATCATGTCCATTTATATAGCCATACCAATACCAGTAATTGAATGTGCTTCTCCAGTGGTTGTCGAGTGTGTTGTAGTTATTGCATGGGTCATAATCTGTGTTAGTGTGAGATCATGAGATCAAACAAGGAACATAATAATAATTATGAGATACCACAAACATTTGTACTGTGCATTACACGAAATAGTGATGTTACAAGTTAATTTGCATGAAAGGTGTGACTTTAAAGCTTAGAATCACTGGGAGAGAAAAACTAATTACTATTATTATTATTATTTTTAAATATTATTACTACTACTACTACTACTACTATTGTTATATACTGTATACAACTTACTAAAAGTGATGCTGGATCCAGTGATTATATCTGGACTCGAAGTGGAAACCACCTGTGAAATAGTGCTGACATCTTATATAAATAAATAAATAAAATAAAACAAATTAGTCCATAATGAAATAATTTTAAAATGTGTAAAATATTTGTGAAAAAAAAATCATGGTACCTGTACAGTATCCTGAACACCAGATTTGTGGATTCACAAGTTCATAGACATAGTAATTGCCTGGACACGCTTTCACTCTGATGGGGTTTGTCTTGTATTCACAGCAGCTGCCCCAATAAGACCCTGCACAGACCTCTCTGATCACCACTCCATCCTCTATCTCAGGGTGAGGATCATTGAGCCACAGATTATAGTATGTGTTACAGCTGTATGAACTAACACAGGTCTCTGACATCTGGATGTTCATTCCATAGTAGAAAGGCCGATACCAGCCATTCCAGGAGAAAGATTCATCACAAATCCAGTCTCCACTTTCATTGGTGGCTCTCCAGGGACGGTCCAGATACTGATAGTTGTAGCACGGATCACTGCTGATGCTTTGGAAAGCAACTGACATGAAGTTTCCAAAAGTACTGTTAAAATACTGTATGTGTATTAAAGAAGTTTAGACTATTACATCGTAAAACACAATGATGGGAAAACATAACTTCATGATTTTGAGCAATTATATTTTAACCAGTGTTGTGCAGTCAGGCCCATAAATGGGGCAAGAAGGGGTTTGCACATTCAAGATCAAACATTATTTAGCTAAAACTTCTAATCAGCTCTGAAGCAACTAAAACGCTATGCAAATAAGAAAACATTTACAGGCAATGAATGGACATTAAATAAGCTCAAAATGACTGTGTGGTAATATTACATCATGCATTATAATATACATGATGCATATTAAATGTTAAATGGTTGGTTTAAAATGGTGAGATTTGAGAAATTGGGTTAAAACAAACATGAGCATTTGGTGCTCATATGGTGGGTGTGGGGAAACGTACAGAATGGTTAATGGACTGCACACCTGCACAAGTCTAACTGGTTAAAACATATTTAATTTCATTAAGATGTATGTTAAATTATATTAATAATTTTTAAATAATAGAGCATTTACTCTTGATACTGACATAAAAAAAAAAAAAAATCATTACAAAAAATTCTCAGAGAAAATAAGTAAAAATTGCACCTGCACAATATGAAGGCATGTAGATCGACACATCTGGCTTGACAAGTTTATAGACATAGTAATCTCCTGGACAGGCTTTGACTTGGATGGATGTAGATCTGTAGTCGTCACACTGGCTAGACCATATATAACTTCCTAAAACTTCACGGGTCACCACTCCATCCTCAACTCTTGGATGAGAACCGCTGAGATACAGTCCAGTTTCACCACCACATCCCATATAACTCACACACCACTCAGACATCTGGGCACTTTCTCCATTCAAATACAGCCGATACCATCGACTCCATTCAACATGGGTGTCATCATGTCCATTGTACTGATATGGGCTTTGCCGTATGTCTCTCCAGTATTCATCAAGAGTGCTATAGTCATAGCATGGATCAGAGCTGGACATTGTAGTTTCTATGCTGTATAGTGCTATATATGTATTTGATTTAGAAAAAACAACAACAAAAGTACATTACAGTATGTTATCTAACAACTGTCTGAAGGAGAAGAAAGTTGGACGGTAAACTGAAGATGGATGAGACTGACTAACAATGCATGCTTTATACACCTTTCTCACTAATAAAGTAAGAGTTACCACAGTGTTTTCTAGGAACTGTATTTATATCTGTTTCCTCTGATTTGAATGATATGGGCATAGGTCCGAAGGTCTCAATTATTTGTATGCATATTGTTGGCATGATATAAACTTCTGAGTAAACCTCTAAAACATGTAAGGCATGTAATTTCACACTTGGACAAAGAAGGTATGCATTTCCTTAAACATCTTTGGCTCTTTCTAGTTAATGCTAAATAGGATTAAAACAGTACATTAGTATAATACTAATATCTGTTTTAGGATTAATACAGCAGTGCTTGTTTCTGTTTGTACAGGAAATATTTCATTTCTAAAAGTACTAAAGCAACTTTGAATAAAAGCATCTACTTAAAAATGATGAAGTAAAAACCAGTGTTGGGAAGGTTACTTTGGAAATGTAATAGGTTACAGATTACAAGTTACCCTATTCAAGTAAGTAGTGTAACTATTCCAATTACTTTGTTAAAGTAATGTAACTGATTACATTTGATTACTTTATGATTACTTTTCTAAATTTGTAATGTTTTCAACTGTTAATCATTTTCAAACATGTAAATCAGGCACGGTTAACCTCACACTAGAACTCAACACTGATTACTGTCAGACTTTCGAAATAGTTCATCACTTGAATTAAGATTATAATAATTTAATTTTAAAGCACAGCCACCACAAAATCAGACTTTAGTGCCTCTTTTTACTTTGAGATCATTCTGAGGTTAAATACAGATTTAAAACCATAACAAGAAATAGTTTAGTAGCTATGATACTGTTTTTGAAATCAAATCTTTGCATAGCTTTGACAGGAAACACAGGCATCTAACAGTTAATCTTAAAAAAGCATATACATAAACCCAAATAAGAAATAAAACAGTTATCGTATAAACGTGTCTTATTCTGTGTCCTAAGCTCCTAAAACATTGGTGTCTCATATTTTAGAGCAGTCACTGCAATTTATGAAAGAAATCAATTAAATCTGTATGTGGGTGTGTGGCAAAAAATCCAGATGTAACCCCCTTTGTAATCATTAACATTTTCATAAGCAACTGTAATTTAATTACACATTTTTTTCTCAGTAACTGTAACTGATTACAATTCATTTTTTTTATAATTAAATTACGTAATTTAGTTACATGTAACTAGTTACTACCCAACACTGGTAAAAACAAGGAATCATTTTAACCCTCTTTTGAAACCACCAAACATGTCTATTTAAAAGTACTGCAGCAAATGTATGTTTGCTGGAAAATAATGTAATCTATCATTCTCTGGTCTAAGTCCTGCTGTTCCTGCTCTGTCCAGCAGGTGAAGTCTGGTGTTACTGTTCTGCTGTCTATCATGGATCATCCCACCTGTTACTCCACCCATTTCACCTGTTCATCATTACCATCTTATTATCTACATGCATATAACCAGCTTTCTTCAATCACTCTCAATCAGATCCTTCCAGTCTTCTTAGGTTGTTGGTTCCCGATAGCAACATCAAAGCATATCTGTTAAAGGTCTTAATTCCACCTGAGGTCTGAATGATTTTTAACAGCATCTGTATTGACATTTGAGCCTGTTCAGCCTGTTTCTGCCTCTTTTTTATTTTATTTTGAGATTTAATGTAAATTACAAGAAATAAGGTCACAGCTGTGAGAATTAAACTATAAAACAATTAGATTTTTTTTTTTTATTGTGGAAAAAGGCAGTTTGACGTTATTAATTGGTTTATTTTGCTACATTGACTGACTGACACTTGCTGCTACTGCTGTTGATGAGCCTGACAGGCACTAAACCCGATGTTGATGTCTGCTTCTGCCAGTTTTAGCCCCATCATGCCATTTTAATTGTTCCTCATTAATGTGGAAACTAATTAAATACTAGGCTACTTTATGCTCTTTACAGACTCAACACATCTAAATTGTGTATACACTGGGAATTCTGAATAAATAGAATTTAGAATTATAGAATTTCAACCCAGCTTATTTTGGAGTCTGCAGTCAATATAAGAATATATTCCTACACATCCTTCATTTCTACATTTGTAATGGAAAGCAAAGGATGGAAAGGGGAAGAAGTAAAGGAGTGAAAGAATGATCGTACTGTACCTGATGTTTGTCCACTGGTTATTTCACCTGTTAAATAAACAAAATATACATTAGGATTTGATATTGGCAAATGATTTTGTCATTTTAAATACAGATTGTAAAACACTCACCATTAATCAGCAGCAGTAGTGACACACACAGTGAGATCAGAAACCTCATTGTGATAAACGGCAACTCCTGCAACCTGCACACACATATGCAAAATATACACATGAACTGTTTCCTATATTCACTATTTTAGATTTATTTTTGTGTTTTGTGCAAATTTGGTGTATGTATATATATATATATATATATATATATATATATATGTGTGTGTGTGTGTGTGTAAACCGCCACAGATATGTGTATAAAATTAACCTTTTAGAAAATAATTTAGATCCATAAAAAGCCAATGATATAAACAGTATTTTGAGTCCAACAGGGTAAAATGAAGAGAAATTAACTTTACCTGAGGTCAAATGCTGCTGCAGAGCAAACTCAGGAAGATTCTCTCTTCAGCAGCTGAATACAGTGATGATTAACTGTAGGTCTCAAACTCTTATTAGTACCTTGGTTAATAGCTGTGGGTGTACCATTACTGGAACCAGAAAAAAAATCAATTCCCAAGAATTCAAACCAGTTTTTAAATTGTGATGAAGATGTTTGTACATACTGTTTCTTTGTATACGCCTGTCATTCAGAAAGACATTCTTTTACGCCATACACAAATAGATGTGAATGTAGCTGGAATGATGGCGAGTCAGTTTGTTTTGTTTTTATTGACAGCTTTTCAAAAAGAACACCTTAAAAACTCCTGGGTAAGCCAAAGGTGAATTTAAAGACATATGCTAATTAATTGAACAATATAACAATTTAAAACATTCAGAAAGTTTAAAAACTTTCATCCTTTTCAGTCCATCATAAGATCACTATAGAGATGTAAACAATGGTCAGTAATATGGAGTTTGTTAGGTGTGCAAACTAACAAGATCATAACAGCAATGCAGAAATCAATATCAATGGATTTGTATTGCTCCTAAAAGATCAAACCTTCACCCTAAAATAAATTGTTATGCCCTTTAAAGCAGCTGGGACAGCACACTACTCAGCAGGTTAACACTAGCAAGAATAAAGGGAAACAACAGAGAAACATCAGCAAATAATATTCATTAAACTTGATTTACAAAGATTGTATAGAATAAGGCTAATGTCCCATGGTTTGATCATTTAAACTAAAGTAAAGAAATACTTTTAGCCTGTTCTTTATGAATGTGAACACTGTATTCACAGGTTTACCAGATGATTAGAGATTAGCAGGAGCTCATTATTTTTCAAAAACCCATGTGATGCACATTTATGTATCCTGACAGAAATGTCTCCTCTGGAACTGTACAGACTAATACAAATATAGGAAGAGCCATTATAAGACATTTGTTGTAAATAGAGAAAGAAACCGTAAAATGTGCACGTTGCTCTATCTTGGATCTGGATGTGGCATTGTTGATGTAGCTTTCTAATCATGTTGTATTTACTAATACTGTTCTTTTTTCAATGTGCTTTGCACATATGCAGAAAAAACAACAACACATCCATTGTCTAAACTACAGCATGGTGTGACTTCATCCCATGAGAAGTACTGTGTGTGTGTTTTCTTTTTTGTTTAGTCAAACTCGATAGTCAGGTTTGGCATCATTTTTTTATACATTGCAGGACAACATTGAAAACCATCAGATCAAATTTAATCAAAAGATGCTGCAGAGTGGCACAAATATCATGTAGAGGAGAGATACGTGCTGCAGTGAATGAATATTCTCTAATCAATCAGTCTTTTCAAATGCTCATTGGGTTAAAAGGTCTGGAATTTTAATCCATATATGTGTTTAACGTAAGCTTAATATAAGCTGTTGTGTGTCTAGGGTAAACAGATAAATTATATAATAAGGCCAAATCGTCTCTCTCGCTCGCATCAGTAGTTTAACCCATTAAGTACCACTTGTAGCATAATCATATATTTAGTGAAAAACTGGTGGATATTTTTAAAATATAGATGAACCCCATCCCCATACAACAGTTTACATTCGTAAATTGATCACATAACAACAAATTTGGAAGGAACATATTCACAATCTACATATAAATCTTTCAGCAAACCGGCAGCACACAACATGGTCACTGTCCACTGACAGAAACTGGTCTGACATGAACTGATGTTTTAGCCTCTGTCTTACTGGAAAAGTCAATGCAGCATCACTGCAGGCCTCTGAATATGCATTTTCAGGAACTTTACTGGGAATTAGGTAAGAAGTAGGAATACTTTATCATATCAGTATCAGATGACTTTTTCGGACATGATCTTATGCAAACATTTGTGTCACTCTGTCCTACCCAGCTCTTCAATTTCAGTTTCTCTTCATCTTCACATTCTTCAAAACAATTAGAAATTAAATTTGAAACACACTTCTCAAACTTTATTATACCAACATCGTGGAAAACGAGAAATGACTGCAAAGATACTATTAAAAAGATACACTATTAATAATATCTTATTCATACAGGCTAAATAGATGGGCTAAATATCTAGGCTACCTGGCTAAAAAAGGGGGGGGGCCTACACTTGGATCACCTGTGTCTCCCCTGCTTTCTCTCTCACACACATATACAGTAGGCTACACAGCATAAGCTTAACTTTCAGAATTGCATGTCAGACTTTAAAACTCATTGGACATCACCAGCAGCAAAAGTCATTCATGTCCGGATAGTTTTATTAGTTTTGATGACATTTATGGACGTACATGAGGGTGTTTTGCATGTACTGTAGAGTACTGATGCCCCTCAGGTCGGGGGCGGTGCGGGAGTGGCATTACTATGAAGCAAAGTTAATTTAGATTTAGAATAACTAATGGAGTGATAACTGTCACGCCCATGAACTGTCTGTGTCTTGTGTTTTGCTCCCCAGCCCGCCGCCATTTTCATCACCAGAGTCCTTATGGTCCACCACTGATAGAGGGCAGACGGACTCATCTGGCATCTGAAGAAAATGTCATACTCACCTGAACGCTGCAGAGGAGCGGCAATCCAGGCACCGCCCTTTGATGAGCGAACCTTAAGTGAGCTGTAATAGTTTATAAGCCATATTCTTAGGTTATTCAGCAAAGTGAAGGAGAAGATTCTGACGT
>NW_015625031.1:78141-93844 GCF_001515625.1 Sinocyclocheilus rhinocerous
GGTCCACCACTGATAGAGGGCAGACGGACTCATCTGGCATCTGAAGAAAATGTCATACTCACCTGAACGCTGCAGAGGAGCGGCAATCCAGGCACCGCCCTTTGATGAGCGAACCTTAAGTGAGCTGTAATAGTTTATAAGCCATATTCTTAGGTTATTCAGCAAAGTGAAGGAGAAGATTCTGACGTAATTGTCACGTGCACCGCATTTTATACTGTCTCTCGAGCGCGTCAGTATTTGCATGCGATTTGCATACTTTGCGACAATTGGCCAGTCATTTGGACTGGCATGAGCCAATAGGACTTCAGGAAAGGCTGGAAGGGAAGGAGTTCCCATAACGGAGAAATGTCTCCGTGATGTCTCGTGAAAGCTCGAGAGGGAACGAGGCTGTGAGGGATAGCAGTCCAGCAGCGTTCACTACGGTGTATTGTTGTATACTGGGATGTCGATCGTTTAGCCGTCAAAATAAAGAGAATCCATCATTTCACAGATTTCCACAGGACAAAGAACTTCAGAAAACGTGGATTGTTAAAGGGGTCATATGATGCTATTTTAAAGATCATTATTTTGTGTATTTGGTGTAACAGAATATAGTTGTGCTGCTCTGTTGTGTTGCTCTCAATGATTACTAATTGCATCTACTTCCGGAAGGCCAAATAAAGTGCTTTTGCTTTCGCACTGTGAAACACAGCTCTCTCGCTGGGACATAGGACCTAACTTTAAGGTAACAATATTGCATTTATTTAAAAAAGAAATGACTGTGGATAAGTTACTAGTCTGTTGGCTAATCGCTCATTTCTAATGTGAGCATGTTTATCTTCCTTTAAACGCTTACATAGAGCTAAAATATGATGTTTTACGACAACAACTAAGGTTAAATGTCTCCATTTTGTATAGATTACAAAGAACACAAGAGTGTGCTCGAAACATTTCTCTCCGGAATGTTTTTCAAGAACATTGACTGGAATCAGGAAGCTAAAGGAAGGTTCAGTTCCGTCAGTGTTTACCTGGACTCAACAGTCTTACAAAAGGAAAACCTTGCGATCGTAAGTGAAAAATATATATTTTTCAAATGATGTTATAGATTAAAATACTTAATTTGTGATAAGAGCTTGCAGCTAGATCGTAAGTGCCTTTCAGACATTTATTATGAAATAAAGTTAAACATGTTAAGTCATACAAAATACTGGGTAGAAACTTTATTTTTATGCAAAGCGATCAAAAGAGATAACATATATTTAATAGTTTGCTGTGTACTGTTTGAGGTCAACCCCTTTTAAAATATAAAAATTTTGTTCAGAACATTATTATTTCTGTTTCTGCTTTAGACAAGGAAGATGTAATTTAGAGGAAGAACATGGGGAAGATGAAAGGTGAGCAGAAATGGGGAAAATGAATGAATTTACTGTTTAAATAAGGATTTTAAATGAACATGTAAATACATAACGTTACTCTATAAGTTTTGTGTGTCATATAAGCGTGATATGTAAGTTGTATAGTTCAATCAATGACAGAACAGAGATTGGACAAAATAATGTGAACACCTGCAAAATAGGCAATATTTATTTATTAAGTTGTTTTGTGTTGTTTGTTCACAATCTTTATTAGTGTTTGATGGCCCTTATCATTAACTTTTTGTTTTTGCTCTCTATTCTTTTTCGCTGATGAAGTCATAATAATAATTACAGTCTTAATCATAAAATCAGTTGTTTTTTAAATGCACAACAACTGAGCTTAAGGTTACAGATGTTTTTGTTCAACAGGCACTGATGATTTGCTCTTTTTGGATATCTAACCTGTTACCCATTTCACACACAGCCAATACTAAACACTGCTGAAAACCACTTATGCTGTACTGATAGACAAACAAGAGAATATAAACAAAAATATGAATAAATGATAATCACAATGTTTTTCCCCCATTGTAACCTACACAAATGTTATTAACCCCTATAATAATGGGTGTTCACTTTATTTTGTCCAACCAACTGTATGTAATATTGTTACATGTCTGGGTCTTAATGTTCTCTTTTTTCTCTCCAGTTCTACGAAGGATGGACCAAGCAACGAAGAATGGTTAGTAGAAATCTATCATAGAAAATGAATGTGTATATAAATGCATCAAGTGAGAAATAAATATGAATATAGAATAGGTGTGTAAATTCAACTTATCTCACTTGCCCTCTCTCTCTCAATCTAGTCATGTCACAGAGATGCCAAACACCAATCATGACTACTGTGTGGAGCCCATGACTACTGAGGAGCAGCTTGTGGCTGCACGGGAGGAAGTTTCTCGTATGTCTGCGGAAAATGAAGCACTCAAAAGTCATCAGTTTGGCATTCAGAATTTTATGGGTAATCCAAAACTCATCCAGTTTTACACTGGGTTCCCTGATTATGACACTTTAAGAGCCGTTTTCTTGGCTCTACAGCCCACAGCACAGAGCATGGCCTCATGGGCTCAAGTGCAATGAATTAGTGCAACCAACCAACACACACTGAGGGCTGGATTCCAGGCACAACATCTCTCCTTGTTTAATCAGTTTTTCATGTTTCTTTGCCGGATTAGACTGGGCCTTCTTGAACAAGACCTTGCTCTGCGTTTCTATATTTTACAAAGTACAGTCAGTCGAATCTGTGTTACCTGGGCAAATTATTTGTACTTCATGCTGGGGAGTCTGCCTATATGGCCAAGTAGAGCTGCAGTTGACGAACTTATGCAAGAGTATTTTTCAAGCTCTCTACCCCAAAACCTGAGTCATCCTGGATTGTACTGAAGTCCGAGTCCAAACTGCCAGCTCCAAGGTAATGAACTCTGAGACTTACTCTCAGAGATCTACTTGACGAAATTCATGCCACAGTAGTAATCCCACCTTTTCTCGGCCCAATTGGACAATTCAGCCATGAGGAACTTGCACACACACACAACATTGCTCGTTTGAGGATTCACATTGAACGGGCCATTCGTCGAATCAAGGAATATCACATTTTCGATCGGGTGAATCCTCTGTCATTGGCTGGTTCTGTAAATCAGCTCTGGACTGTGTGTGGTATCCTCACAAATTTTCAAAAGTTTTGAGTGAATGTTTAAATGTCCCAGAAAGTGCACATGGATTCAAGTGAAATTTTATTTATTATGTTGATAGTTTCTATACTGGATTTACATGTATATTTAAGAAAAATGTTACACACACACACACACACACACATATATATATATATACTGTATATACATATATTATTTTTTACAATATAATGCTACAATTTTATAATATACCAAATTTGTACATACCATATTATTGTAATACATAAATTTTTATAATATAATTATATATATATTTATGCAATGCTGCATATATACATCAATATAATTTATATTTTTAATATATTTTATATTAGAAATCGAAAAAAATTATATATATATATATATTACACACATATATATATATATATATATATATATATAAACAAATTTTTATATTTAAAATATAAATATAATAGTAAAAATTGCATACCACATGTAACAAAAAATAGACATTTCAATATAAAAATGTTGTACCTTTTAATTAGTTTCTTGTTATATTAATATTTGTACTATTAATATTTTCAGACATGTCTGAAGTTTGAGAGAATTAAATTAAAAAACAATAAAAAACATTTCTGCATTTCATTGGAATCCAGTTTCATTTGTCATATTTACATTTTATAAAGATGGTAAATCAAAATCAATACAGATTTTTTTTTTTTACAGGAAAAAAGTTTTTCATGACACATGAATGACTATTTAACAGAGAATGCAATGTATTTAAAATTTTAAAGTAATAGTTTATCCAAATTTGAAATTTGGTCATAAATTGCTTACCATAAAGTTCCAAACCTGTATGAATTTCTTTCTCCTAGTGAACATAGAAGATACTTTGAGGAATGTAGGTAACTAAACGGTTAATAGGTGACTTCCATAGTGTTTTTTTTCCATACTATGGAAAGTCAGTGGCTACTGCCAACTGTTCGGTTACCCACATTCCTCAAAGTATCTAATGTGTTCAGCAGACAAAAATAAATGTATGCAGGTTCGGTACAACTCAGTAAGCAAGTGATGACCAAATTTCATTTTTGGATGAACTATCCCTTTAAGAATTCAATACACTGCAAAAGGTAATTTGAGGTTTTGTTTTTGTTTACACTCTCTTGTTGCACAGAACAGGTAAGAAACAGTTGAAAAAGAAAAAATCAAGCTTACATTTCAGCTCCTCCCATTCATCTTTGTTGAAATAGATACGTTCAAGGTGGTAATCATTTTTACATTTTACAAAAAAAATCACACCAGGTAAACCCACTAATCCCCATTTGTCTAATAATTTGATAGTAGTACTCGTGGATCTTTTTTAGAGTGTAGTTCCCTGCTGCATTTGTCAAATATGAGCAGTTTTTGAAGCTGTCTTTGTTTTTGTCTTTAGAAGACCGTGGACAGGATCTGCTGTAAGGTCAACTACTTTCCTGTCAGGTGAGGCTCCTGTTGAGGGGCATGATGATTAATTATTAAGCCACAGGGAATCAATTTGTTTCCAGTGAGTTTTTCATATTCTGCAGCAGCAACAGGCTCACGTTGTATGCCTCTTTTCATAGCTTTGGTCTGAATGGTTTGTTTTGCAGTCATGTCAGCAGCTAACTTTTCAAAGTCTTTAACTCTAGAACAGACTCGCTTAAAAGATGTTGATGTGATCCTCTCTGCGCGTAGCCGATGCCAAGTGATGCTGCTTTGGTCCCTGGTTCCACTTTCCAGGTGTAGTGAATCTTCTGGTGTAATTATCAGACCTCCACAGAAATCATGTTCTTTCTGGTTTAACACAATTGCGTAGGAGCATGGTTGTGGAGGAAGAGGCAATGTAGGGTGCTCTTCAAAGGACAGAGTCTGCTGGGGTAACTGGTAGGATAAAGCAGACCCTAAAGGTAAGTCGCCGAACTCTGTGGTGACAAGTTTTTTTTGTTGGTTACTGGCGGTTAATAATTTAAACATGTGGCTTCTGCTGCCTGAGGTTTTTAGGTATTCCCTCAGATTCTCTTCAAATTCACCACAGGGCAATGGGACAGGGACTGGGCAGTAAACATTTCGGAGAATTCCCTCACTTGTGCGGTTTACTCTATGGGTACTGAAAAGGAGGATGCATGAGGAGAACTGGCAGCTGTTTAGGTAGCTAGCTTGAAGCCAGTGGGGCTGTCGGTAAGAACAGGTCCAGTCTAGTTACAGTGCCCCAATCCTGCTTTACAAGTGCAGTGGGTGTCTCAGATATACGGGTTTTCTGAAGACAGCTCCACCTGCAACAAAACATTGTTATTAACAAAGCCATTATTAACTAACCCTAACCCACATTTCAATAAGATTATTGTACTCTGGGAAATGGTTAAGCTGTTTTGAAAAAGTCGTTTTTTAAAATCCCAAACAGCTATCAGCCTGTTTTATTCCCCGGTTCTTATATAAATAAATATATTTACAACATTATACATCAGAAAAACTACTTAAGACCATATTCATGTCACCCGTAACAAGTTGTATTGTATTATGACGCGGCTTACTAGAAACACCTGGTATTTAGTATGAACGAACGAACAAACAAACAAACAAGGTCCAAAAACAAACTAAGGACCAAACCTTGAACTTAACTTGAACCGTCCTGAACATGGAGGATGTAGAAATTTGCTTTCAACAACACAAAATACCTTTATGTTGTAAGGCGCCTCGTTCTTTCGCATCGAGCGAAAGGACCGGGCCCTAACACTACAGCTTGCTTCGTTTCTCTTCACTGTAAACCACAGGTATCATATGGACATCAAACACTACAGTTCACACTTTGAATTGGCTAAGAGGCTAATGTTAGCACATACAATCAGCATGTAACGTTAGATCGTTCGGCAACATTAGCTCTATCGCGATCTTCTATGCAGCATGCTAAGCTAGAGCTAACCTCACAAGAAAGTCGAAAAGGTATCTTTTTACCTTCAACATCGTGGATATAACCTTCGATCCAGTTGCTGTAACCCTTCAGGAGGATAGACCTGGGAATTTTTGATTTTTCGTCCGCCCATGACTCCACAACATTGAGAGTAAGAGGAGGAAGGCATGACAGGTTTGTAGTCCACACAGCCATGTCCTGTTGTTGTGATTTCCTGTTTACCCTCACAGCCTCGTTTTCGAATCAAAATGGCGGTGGGCTGAATAATGCGTATGTGCTTCCCTTGACCTAGTTGCCCATATTTGGTTTTCTTCCTGTTCCTGTTCTCGTCTGGTCTGATTGTCATATGTGATTCACCTGTGTGTCGTTAATTACCTCATTTGTGTTATGTATTTAAAGTATAGTCTGCCCCATGTTTCCTTGTCAGATCTTAAACGTCAATGTGCTTACGTGTGTCTCCTGGCAACCATGTGTTTCCACCTGTGGATAATTAAAGACTGTTCTGTGTGAAATCCCTCATTTCCTCGCTCCTCACAGTAGGCAACCCTGACAGAAGATTCGAATTAACAAATAGTTTATTGCGTATTTCCCCAACGACGCGCTCTGTGCATTCTACGACACCAGTTTGAACACCGGGGCAAGAGTGCTGTCGTCCGAAGATCGCCCTCGAGAGGACTTTGCCGTCTTTGTGGAGTGGATACTGGTGAGAAACGGATCTCCACTCCCGACCCAGAGCCCAGCCCACCATCTCCCCGTTGCGCGGAGCAGCAGCCGAGCCCACCGTTGACGGTGAGCCAGTTCCCGCCGCGATCGATGAGCCAGAGCGACTGAGCAGAGGATCGCCCTGGTTGCCGAGTCTAACCCAGCTCTGCCCACTGCACCACTGCTGAGGGTGAGCTAATTGTGCATCTGGGACTGCTGGACGTAAAGGGGGACCTGATAGACTGGGATACTGATCTGGCCCCTTTCATCCCTCCAGCTGCGGAGCCCTCTTTCACTCCCGTTCCTGAGTTCAATTCAATTGAAGTTTATTTGTATAGCGCTTTTCACGATACAAATCGTTGCAAAGCAACTTTACAGCAAATTAAGTTTCTACAATAATTAGTGGTAGCTTATTAGTGGTGATCAAATCAATTAAAGACGTAATCAAACAGATGATGAACACTATTAACAGCAATTATTATATGATGCAATCAAACTTATAGCAAAATTTTGTAGTTATGTATGTTTCATGGTTGGCATCATCTGTGGTCCTCTGAGGGGTTGGCATCATCTCTTCTCAGGTGTTCTGGATCCAGACTGAAGCTTGTGTAAATCCTAGTTACCACGGGATGTCAATCCCGTGGCAGAAACAGAAACAAATGGAGAAATAATTAGCGTAGCTGCTGTTCCAACCAAGCAAAATGGATTTGTTTAGCAGCTTGAATGGTTTTGGGACGTGACCTAAAGACAATGACGAGACAGTAATATTGAGAAGAGGTTCTTCTGCTACAGGTAACAATTCTTTTAGTAATTTAGTGGGTACAGGATCTAATAGGCATGTTGTTGGTTTAGATGCAGTGATAAGTTTATTTAGCTCTTCCTGTCCTATAGTTGTAAAGCACTGCAGTTTATCTTTTGGTGCGATGAATGAAGTTGAAGTATTATACGCTGTAGAATCTATATTTGTTATTGTATTTCTGATGTTATCTATTTTATCAGTGAATAAATTCATAAAGTCATTACTATTAAACTGTGAGGGAATATTTAGATCGGGTGGTGTCTGGTTATTTGTTAATCTAGCCACTGTGCTAAATAAAAACCTTGGATTGTTTTGGTTATTTTCTATGAGTTTGTGGATATGCTCGGTCCTGGCAGCTTTTAGAGCCTGTCTATAGCTGGACATTCTGTTTTTCCACGCAATTCTAAAAAGTTCCAAGTTAGTTTTTCTCCATTTGCGCTCTAGACTACGAGATTCTTTCTTGAGAGAATGGGTATTACTGTTGTACCATGGCGCAGTACGTTTTTCTCTAACCTTTTTCAATTTGATGGGGGCAACAGCTTCTAATGAATTAGAGAAGATAGTGCCCATGTTGCTAGTCATTTCGTCTATAATAATAATACCTTTTATTTATAGGCGCCTTTCAAGACACTCAAGGACACCGTACAATTAAACAAAACATAAAAAGCAAGCATTATAACAACACATTAAACAAGCAAATCATTAAAAGCAATTCTAAACAAATACGTTTTTATCTGAGCTTTAAAATGGGAAATTGAATCCAGCTGGCGAATGTGCAAAGGTAAAGAGTTCCAAAGCTTCGGCGCTGCACAACTAAAAGCCCTACCACCAAAGGAACTCATCCTGAAGTTTGGAACAGACAATAAATGTGCAGAAGATGATCTCAAAGAGCGCAAAGGAGTGTACAAATGGAGAAGATCTGAAAGATAATGAGGTGCCAAATTATGAAGAGCTTTGTATGTAAGAAGTAAAATTTTGTAATGTGCACGATAATGAACAGGAAGCCAATGCAACTTAAAAAGAATAGGAGTTATGTGATATGGTGGCCCGTACTGGGAACGTTCAAAGATTTTAAAAGCTGTGTTGAGAGAAGTGTTTTAAGATGACAACTAAACAAAATAATGCTGCTTCTTTTAATACATCTACTGGTTTTAATGATGAACGGGTTTTACAGCAATGTGAGTCTGTACATCTTCGCGCTGAGGTGGCTTTTCTTAAAAACCTTGTTTTAAAACTGGAGAAGGATTTTAAAGACTCTGTTGAAAGTAATATAAATCGTGAAGTGTATTTTAGAGAGGCTGTGGATTTTAAGTTTGCCAAGATGGAGGAATGTATAAAGGACGCTGTGGCAACACTGGAGAGAGCGGTTACCGAGTGTTTCGTGAGGAGAGAAAAAAAATGGGCAAAACGACTGGAACAGATCAGGAAGCCAGAATTTGCCATCTCCCTTCCTACTACAACGACTAGCCCAGTGCCACTCAGTCGACCCCTGGCTTTCCTCCGGCCAACGTTCCCACTGCCTCAACCACTTCACAAACCGTCAACAGAGCAACCGATGGAGAATCATGCGCCACCTCTCCAGCCGGGCCAGACTTTACCACCATATTCTCCCACCTTCCCTTCTCCAGAGAGGAACTCACCAGCGCGCAGGGTGATGACGACACTCTGCAAGGACTTACCATCTCTCCTTCCACACCACCGACCAACGGGATCTACGTGCAGGACGAACACGGATTGCTGTATCGGCGGATCCAGAAGGACAAGGACAGCTGTAAGATACAGCTCATCATCCCAAAGTCCCTGGTATTACAAACCATACAGCACTTCCATCGGAGGACCCAGGATCAACACCATGGACAGCTAAAGACCCTCCTTCGAATCCTGGACGTTACCTGGTGGCCCACGATCCGCGGAGACGTCTGGAGGGTTGTCGGCGCCTGCAAGTCGTGTGGTGTGGAGACCAAGGAGTGTGTCGTCATCGCCCCTAACCAGAAACCACCTCACCGTTCATCCATCAAAAAGACCCCCAAGCCGGTTTGGAGGAAACGCCAGGGGGGCAGGCCGACCAGCGTGGCTGGGTGCAACGTCATCCTGGGAGGATCGGTGCCACCTACCTTAGGACACCCAGGCTGGTATGGGACTCAACCTCTCTCTAGTGTTCGCCTAAATTCCTCCGGCAGACTAGAGCCTGTGTGGCAAAGCCTAGTTTTACCTTATTTATTACAAAGACATTTTAAATCACACATTCAAGAGGACACCTACCACAGGGACAATGGCTGACAGGACCTTAAAGGGCTAGTTCCTTCCCCCGGGAGTCATAGACTAAGGGGGGGGACTATGTGACACTGCCACACAAAGACACATGTTTTTACCGCTCAATATATATTAAGATGGTTTTATATCTATATATTCGAGTTTTAATGGTTTTACATGTTGTCTTAGCCATTTTAATCCTCTTAATTATTTGATGTGTGTATGTCTTTAAAATGTTCATGGGTCTGCCTGTCATGTGGTCAATCACATGACAGGAATAAGGAAGTAAACCAGTACAAAGCAAGCAGCATGTCAAACAATCAAGGTCATTGACCAAACAACCACGCTGGATTGAGGAGTTGTTCATGGACTTGCCTTTCCAGTATCTCACTCATTTTGGATGATCACTTTCTTTGGAATTGTATATACACCGGTGGACACTTTTTGGGACATTCACTTTGGGACTAGCAACACACTGGATTTCTTAAGGACTGTTTTAATGGTATGAAACTGAAAGACTCTGTACTTTTAACAGCCTAAGTTATTCTAGTTTTATTGTGTTGTTTTAAGTTCCTTGTGCATTATGTAAATACACGATTTATTCATTCTACTTTTGTTGTTGTCTCATCTTTTTAAAACACTTATTTTATCTCACACAGTTTAATCTGACCCATTTTAAATCCATGTAACTCGGCCGATAAGGCCGATCGTTACAAGAGACAAAAAATGGGCAAAACAACTGGAACAGATCAGGAAGCCAGAATTTGCCATCTCCCTTCCCACTACAACGACCAGCCCAGTGCCACTCACGTCGACCCCTGGCTTTCCTCCGGCCAACGTTCCCACTGCCTCAACCACTTCACAAACCGTCACCAGACCAACAGATGGAGAATCCTGCACCACCACTCCAGCCGGGCCAGACTTTACCGCCATATTCTCCCACCTTCCCTTCTCCAGAGAGGAACTCACCAGCGTGCACAGGGTGATGACGACACTCTGCAAGGACTTACCATCTCTCCTTCCACACCACCGACCAACGGGATCTACGTGCAGGACGAACACGGATTGCTGTATAGGCGGATCCAGAAGGACAAGGACAGCGGTAAGATACAGCTCATCATCCCAAAGTCCCTGGTATTACAAACCGTACAGCACTTCCATCGGAGGATCCAGGTTCGATACCATGGACGGCTAAAGACCCTCCTTCGAATCCTGGACGTTACCTGGTGGCCCACGATCCGCAGAGACGTCTGGAGGGTTGTCGGGGCCTGCAAGTCGTGTGGTGTGGAGACCAAGGAGTGTGTCGTCATCGCCCCTAACCAGAAACCACCTCACCGTTCATCCATCAAAAAGACCCCCAAGCCGGTTTGGAGGAAACGCCAGGGGGGCGGGCCGACCAGCGTGGCTGGGTGCAACGTCATCCTGCGAGGATCGGTGCCACCTACCTTAGGACACCCAGGCTGGTATGGGACTCAACCTCTCTCTAGTGTTTGCCTAAATTCCTCCGGCAGACTAGTGCCCGTGTGGCAAAGCCTAGTTTTACCTTATTTATTACAAGGACATTTTAAATCACACATTCAAGAGGACACCTACCACAGGGACAATGGCTGACAGGACCTTAAAAGGCTAGTTTCTTTCCCCGGGAGTCATAGACTAAGGGGGGGGGGGACTGTATGTGACACTGCCACACAAAGACACATGTTTTTACCGCTCAATATATATTAAGATGGTTTTATATCTATATATATATATTAAGATGTTTTTTTATCTATATATTTGAGTTTTAATGGTTTTACATGTTGTCTTAGCCATTTTAATCCTCTTAATTATTTGATGCGTGTATGTCTTTAAAATGTTCATGGGTCTGCCTGGATGAACAGGAATAAGGAAGTAAACCAGTACAAAGGAAGCAGCATGGCAAACAATCAGGGTCATTGACCAAACAACCACGCTGGATTGAGGAGTTGTTCATGGACTTGCCTTTCCAGTATCTCACTCATTTTGGATGTATATACACCGGTGGACACTTTTACCTTGGGACTTCAACAGACTGGGATTCTTGACACTTTTACCTTGGGACTTCAACACACTGGGATTCTTAAGGACTGTTTTAGGGTACGATTTAAATGGACAATCTGCTTTTAACAGCCTAAGTTATTCTAGTTTTATTGTGTTGTTTTAAGTTCCTTGTGCATTATGTAAATACACGATTTATTCATTCTACTTTTGTTGTTGTCTCATCTTTTTAAAACACTTATTTTATCTCACACAGTTTAATCTGACCCATTTTAAATCCATGTAACTCGGCCGATAAGTCCGAGCGTTGCAGACTTACTAGTCATATGGAGTGCAGCGTCCTGGAAATGTTATCCGACAGAAGTTCTGCTCCGACTCTGCTGGAGTGCATGCCATCAGTGCGAAAAAGCCTAGGACGCTCCCAGAAAATATTCCAATTATTAACAAAGAGCCGTTTCTGTTCTTTACACCATGACAATAACCATTCATTTAAAGAAAAAAGTCTACTGAACCTTTCGTGTCCTCGTCGATACGTGGGAAGCGGTCCTGACACGAAGATCATCGTCGCAGGCGATGTGCTGCGCACCGTCTCAATCAAGCTCCTGAAGTCCCTCTTCAGTGTCTCCGACTGCCGCAGCTAGGTGTCGTTAACCCCGGCATGAAGCACGACCGCTCCAGGGATCTCGTCGCCCTTCAGGATTGAGGGTATCTGCGCAGAAACATCGAGAACACGAGCACCAGGGAAACAGTGGGTGTGCACTTTACCTTCAGCTAACGTAGCACGGACGTGCCAGACGATGGAGTCTCCGACGATCACAGTGTCGCATTCCGTCTCGCAGAGGGGAGCGAAGCGGTTCCGGATGGAGACCTCGAAGACCGGAGGGGGGAGAGGTCATCGCCCGGGGCCTGGCTCGCGTCTTCCACTGCGGGAGCACCCAGGGTCCGTGGTGTCCCGGCGCCGGAGTGAAGGACATCTGGGAAGATAGCGTCCTGGGTGCACCGGGCCTGTGCACAGAAACACACAGAGTAGAGGTGGTGGGAGAGTTAGCAGCGCACTGTATACTTACCAGGTAGACACATGTAGCGAATCAGCTCATGGGGAAGTATGAATAATTAATCATAACTAGTTATAATTAATTATAAATATTTAGATCCGCTGTAGATATTTACTTGACCTCTCAGGGTCAACTGTCTGTCAATTCTAAGAACGTTAATTTCCTGGTTAAGGGAAATAACTTTCTTACTGTCTGTTTCTACAAAGAGCTTGTAGCATAAATCTGCATGAGTAAGTGACTTCAGTTATGAGCAAACAATGAACAACATCAAGTGTGATACAAGTAAGACTTTACTAACTACATAAACACTTAAACTAGTCCAACATACTACATAAACACTTAAACTAGTCTAACATACAACATAAAACACTGAAACTAGTCTAACATACACATACACACACACACACACACACACGCATACAGTGGGTATAGGAAAGGGTTAAAGCTTAACGCAGTAAAGAGAAGAGAAATAAGAATATGAAACTATGGTACCATTTGATATTCAGCAGATCTACCGCCTGAAGGAAACATCAGATTCTTAGTTCAAACACAACTTTGTAAAAAGGTGCAAATGATACCTAATGTATCAATTAATAAGACTAAGTTTGAATACTTGCACGTCTATTGGTCCAGATGCTACACACACATCCACCATTAAAGCAAGTAGCAGTGAGTAAAACAATGGTAATGTGTGTAAATAGAGTATTAGCAATGTTAGCGAGATTAGTGGCAACCACGCTGGTGATGCTAACGGGCTATATGCTAATAGCAGACTCTGGAAATCAAAATAAAACTAGTGATAACAAGTCGCTCTGATTGTTTTTGTTGTAGAATATGATAGGGGATATATTCACGTTATAGAAACGAAAATGATGGTGTAAAATTGATTTTAAGATAAAAAATAGACGATAAAGAATTATCTTGACGGAGCTCAAACTCAAAACACGGACCAGGAGTTAAGCCCAGAAGTTCACGCCCATGAACTGTCTGTCTTGTGTTTTGCTCCCCATGTGCTTCCCTTGACCTAGTTTTCCCATGTTTCATGCCCATATTTAGTTTCCTTCCTGTTCCTGTTCTTGTCTGGTCTGATTGTCATATGTGATTCACCTGTGTGTCCCTAATTACCTCCGTTTGTGTTATGTATTTAAAGTATAGTCTGCCCCATGTTTCCATGTCAGATCGTAAACCTCAATGGGCTACGTGTGTCTCCTGGCTACCCTGTGTATCCTCCTGTGGATAATTAAAGACTGTTCTGTGTGAAATCCCTCGTTTCCTTGCTCCTCACAGTAGGTAACCCTGACAATAACTTGCTAATATGATAATTCAATAATGCAATAATTCCAAATCAATGCCCAAAAGATAAAATGAAATATTTTTTTGTCACCCTGACTGTGATGCCACCCTAGGCAACTACCTAGTTCGCCTATATGCACGAGCCAGCCCTGTCCATATGTCTACACGGGGGGGAAAAAGAGGACGATGAAGGCTGCTAAACAGGCCATTGCAACAGGTTTAACGAACCCCCTCATGTCTAGCTGTCATGACTATGCAAACCCTGTCGGTCCGCTGTCTCTGATCCTTTTAGAAAAGGAATTTCCCCATATCTAGCAGCACCATGCAAGCCTCCTGCATCTAAAAAAAAAGCTCTCCTTATAGATGAATGTGCAGTTTCCCCATCCAATTCAGACATTGTTGATACTCTCTTGAAACTGATCAACACGAGATCAGATGCCATCAAAAAGATGGTAGGTGAAAACTCCATGAAAACAGAGGGCTTAAAGCTGACAACTGATTTTGCATGGAAATAAAGAATGTGAAGAAACGGATTGAGAAATTTGATAAATGTTTGAATAAAGAAGAGGAGGTGGTTGCTCCGCTTAAAGACAGAGTAACAGAGCTGGAAAATTACACAAGAAGGAGGAACTTAAAAGTCAGTCGAAGATGTTAAAATGGAGACCTTCAAGATCTGCCAGACCATTTTGCCTCAAGAACAGAGCAAGCTGATGAAGGTTATTGACATCGTACACCGCCTGGGAAAGAGGAAGCCAGGGGTCGTGAGAATAAGAGAGATCATACTTCACTTACTGTCGAGAACACACCAGGATGCTATTCCTACGTGAAAAGGGCCTATAAGATTTGCCGAAGATCTCCCTCAAGCTGTTAAACTATCGATGTGAGAGAAACAATTTGGCCTTATTATATTATCATGTAGTATTTAATTAGCACAACATGTGGTTGAGCGAGGAGGTCATGTTAATGCGATTCACCAATTAATTAGTTAGTTAAATATACAGTATATATTTACATTTAGTCATTTAGCAGACGCTTAGAAGCGACTTACAAATGAGGACAATGGAAGCAATCAAAATCAACAAAAGAGCAATGATATACAAGTGCTATAACAAGTTGCAGTTAGCTTAACACCTTGTCTACACCAGACGCGACAGTTGTCGTGTCGCGCCGCAACAGCTAAAGTCTGTCTACACTGGACGCGATAAAGCGACCATTGAAAATCATTTGAAAATATATATACCGGGTTTAAATTGGGCCGGGGCCGTCAGGGGCTGAGCCCCCGCACATACTCCAGGGCTCGACAGTAACGCTTCATTAACACTAGACAAGTAACATGATTAAAACATCAGTAACCAAAAAAAACAATGTAAACACCAAAACGCCAGTATTATTCTGATTTTATTACATTTAGAGTAAGTGGCGAATAGTGGATATAGCTACTGTATATAATGTATCTATTGACAGTATAAGGTTGCGCTGCTGAGGCGAGGCTCACCAGCATCCTGAGGGAAAAAATTCAAAATGGAAAGCTTTTATATTTAAAATACAGTTAGTACAGTTAGTTCACAGAACGTTTTCACCATTACGACTGTTTAATAGTTCTATAAACAGTTGCTTTAATAAGTTTAATAAGC
>NW_015625031.1:101183-102839 GCF_001515625.1 Sinocyclocheilus rhinocerous
GCAGGTGGAGGGATGCCGGAAGAACTGACACTGGGAAGGTGCAACTGAGTGAATGATTAGGCTCCTCCCGAACCTACGTTTGGAACTTCATGTCAATTCATAAGCATTTTAGTTTGACAGCAAAAGGTGATATATACAGCATTTTTTTCTTCTTTTTAGACACCTCACAGGGTCTAAGAAAATCAGAGACACGTGCATGAATTTGACTTTGGTTTTCTATTTGCTAGATCAGCCATTGCTTGTGTAAAGAACCAAGCTAACATAAATTGTACAGCGTACGTGTTGATATCCGCCTTTATATATAATATAAATCGTATATTTGATTGTAGATATTTAAATATATGTAATGTATGTATGTAAACACCAAAACGCAATATTTAGAGTAAGTGGCGAATAGTGGATATCTAATGTATATAATGTATCTATTGACAGTATAAGGTTGCGCTGCTGAGGCGAGGCTCACGCAACCTCTCCAGGAGAAATCAAAACGTGCAACACTAAGAAACTCAGCATCCTGAGGTAAAAATTCAAAATGGAAAGCTTTTATATTTAAAATACAGTTAGTTAGGCAACATCACAGAACGTTTTCACCATTACGACTGTTTAATAGTTCTATAAACAGTTGCTTTAATAAGCAAATACAGTCATATTAGGTCACTTACATTTTAGGCGGAAACACAGCGCATCTCACAGCAACCAACCGATTCATTGCTGATTGATTCTGTGTTTTGAACGAATCGGTTGAGTCAAAGTTTCATTAGCCCATGCATAAACATCTGATGAATCTGCCGTTTGAACGAATCGTTTGAATGAACGACTCAATGACTCACTCATTAATCGCTCACTACTGGCACCTACTGGTGTTTTAATTTCATTGAAAATTATCATTTCCACCATTTCTTGTTTGTATATTCAAAAATATTTAAATATTTGTTAGCACTTTATTTTACAGTGCGTGTACTTCCCTGGTACATACATGGCAAATATCTTGTACCTACAAGCAAATGAGTGGTAACACAAGGTACTTACCTGAAGTGTATGTACATGGTAACAAATAAGAACACGGCTGTACTTAACAGTCATGCATGCATGGTAATTATTTTGTACATACAGACAAGTGTGGGTACTTACAGGTAGTGCCCGTACATGGTAACTAATTAGATACTTGACTGTACTTACTAATGTATATACATGGTAAATATGTAGTACTTACAGACAAGTGGGTACAAACAGGCACGTCCTTATAGTATCCGTATATGGTAACTAATAAGACACATAACTGATACTAATGATATGTACATGGTAAATGTGTAGCACCTACGGAAAAATGTAGTATTATGTGGTAACAAACAAGACACATACTGTACTTGGTATATACGGTACACTTGGTAAGTCCTAACCTTACCTAATTAAAAGAGGACTATTTTTCAATTGCTTATGTAGGACTGTTAATGCTAAATTGCTCTCCACAACAGTGCTTACATTTCCTGTGTAATGTTTATGTAAAATGGTGCACTTTATAAACATGGACCAAGGTACTTATTGAGTAATTGATGGTAGGTGCCATTGCAGTTTGTAACTTTGGAAGTTGGTTGGGAACACGGCAGTAATTGTGCAGCACTGCATAGTGTTAATACTTAGCAGGCACAGTCCTTT
>NW_015625031.1:102982-104728 GCF_001515625.1 Sinocyclocheilus rhinocerous
TGGTCCATGTTTATACCCCCCAACTTGAGTACCACATAACTTATTCTGTACACTAACTAATAAGTACATACATCAGTACGTACATAGGAAGTGTATAGAAATAGGACTGCAAAATAAAGTGCACCATTTTACTTAAACATTACACAGGAATTACCAGTTCTTCAAACTTTGTTAAACTTTACCATGTATAGACCATTAGTAAGTATAGTAATGTGTCTTATTAGTTACCATATACTGACACTACCTGTTAGTGACCATTATTACTTACACTTGTTGGTAAGTACTACATATTTACCACGTGTATACCAAGTACAGTATGTCTCTTGTTTGTTACCACATAATACCACATTTTTCCATAGGTGCTACACATTTACCATGTACATATAATTAGTATGTACAGTTATGTGTCTTATTAGTTACCATATACGGATGCTGTAAGGAGGTGCCTGTTTGTACCCACTTGTCCGTAAGTACTACATATTTACCATGTATATACATTAAAGTATCTAATTAGTTACCATGTATGGGCACCACATGTAAGTACCCACACTTGTCTGTATGTACAAAATAATACTTCAGGTAAGTACCTTGTGTTACCACTCATTTGCCTGTAGGTACAAAATATTTGCCATGTATGTACCAGGGAAGTACACGTACTGTAAAATAAAGTGCTCCCAAATATTTAAATGCATTTGTATTTTTCAGTATAATGATTTAATTTGATAATGTATAGATAATCACATTATTATAATTGAATTTATAGATCAAATGTAAGAATTTGAAATTAAAGTATTAATGAGATTAGTGGGAAAATGCAATGGATAAAATATTTTTAAAATTATATGTCACAGCTGATAGAAAACTGATGAGAGTATTGCTTTAGAATAAATCATATTTGCAAAAAAACAAAAACACACACATACAGTATATGAAGAGTTTGGTTCCAAAACGCGATAAATGCCATTTTTTTAAAAAACATTTAGTTTCCGCCAAAATCAGTATTGTATCTGGTCGGTATTGAAAAGTCCATTTTTTATTTTATGCAAAATGCGATATCCGCCGAGTCATTCTGTCATGTTTTCTGCTTTTTTTTCCAAATCGCGAAAAACACCTTTTCTGCAGAATGCGATATATCCGCTCAACCAATCACAGCGCACCATTCCACGCACTGTAAACCGTAACAACCAATCACAGTGCACCACTCCACGTACTCTAGACAGTAATGGCGGCGCTTTGAATACACCCGGCATCCTAGTTTTCCTCATCTATTTTGTACTTTGTGATCAACAAACAATCTTAGGGCTGCACGATAAATCGCATGTGATTGTCATGCGCATCTCGTCAGTAAAGCTGGTTTTGAAATTAAAGTATTAATGAGATTAGTGGGAAAATGCAATGGATAAAATATTTTTAAAATTATATGTCACAGCTGATAGAAAACTGATGAGAGTATTGCTTTAGAATAAATCATATTTGCAAAAAAACAAAAACACACACATACAGTATATGAAGAGTTTGGTTCCAAAACGCGATAAATGCCATTTTTTTTAAAAACATTTAGTTTCCGCCAAAATCAGTATTGTATCTGGTCGGTATTGAAAAGTCAATTTTTTATTTTATGCAAAATGCGATATCCGCCGAGTCATTCTGTCATGTTTTCTGCTTTTTTTTCCAAATCGCGAAAAACACCTTTTCTGCAGAATGCGATATATCCGCTCAACCAATCACAGCGCACCATTCCACGCA
>NW_015625031.1:105032-110814 GCF_001515625.1 Sinocyclocheilus rhinocerous
GATCAACAAACAAACAAAAAAATAGGGGCTGCACGATAAATCGCATGTGATTGTCATGCGCATCTCGTCAGTAAAGCCGGTTCTGTGAACAGTAAATCTCCATCACGTGCTTTCAGATGGAGCGGCATTTAATACACAGAGCCATAGATGACTGCAATGTCGCGTTCATAATGGCAGATGAGTCGCATTCGATTATGAACGTGATATTGAGTAGCTTGTCAGTGTAAGAGTTTTTATTTATGCCATTTATGTTTTTGTTAATACAGCGTATAGCACTAGTCAACTAAATGAAAGTAACATGGCAAAGATGAATGCACTTTTGGAAGTTGAATGTAAGGGAAATGTCATTTCTGAGGTTTAATGGTTTATTGTTCGGATCAACTTACTTTGTTGTGTATTTTCAACATGAAAAATAACTTTTATATTGATTAAATGGATTTATTGCATTTTGGGGAAAAAATAATAAAATTTTATAATAAATCTTTGAAAATCAAAATCTGGATTTTTAATGTTATTATAACCTAAAGATGCTATGTGAAAGTTTGAAACAGAAAATAGTGGTTTTCATCTTGCTATTTTCTTGGTAAAGAAAACACATTTTACTCCTTATAGATTTACATATACTGTATATGCTCCATACCATAGAGAACCCCCCCCCGCACACACACACACACATAAAAAAATCCCAATTTAACCCCTGTATATACATACTTCAGTTTTATCTACCCTAAACACACAGCTTAACCAATTAAAGACCATTAGAGCAGCATAATCACTACAAACATTTAGAGAAATTGGTATATATTTGTAAAACAGGTATGAACCCTAGCCCTAATACAACAGTTTACATTCTTAAATAACAACAAATCTTGATCTTAACAACAAATTTGGATGGAACATATTTACATTCTATATATAAATCTTTCAGCATGCCAATATCACATAACATGGTCACTGTCCACTGACATCACAGACTGACTGTCCACTGACTGTTGATTAAATGTGGCCAAATAAGTTAATTTCCATAATTATAAAGGACATTAAGATGTATAAACATGCAAAAATCTGCATGTTAACATAGGACTGTACAGGCATGATATGCACATATTTGTATCACTGTCCTATCCAGCTCTTCAGTTTCAGTTTCTCTTCACCTTCTTGAACTGAGAACAAGAACAATACAAGAACAGTTTGTTCATTTGAGCATTGTCTGAACCTGACCTCATCTTACATAAGAACAAATCAACCAGAGCTACAACATTCTTCAAAACCTTTAGAAATGAAGTTTTAAACCCACTTCTCACACTTTATTATAGATAGTATCAACATCAAGCAAAACAATTGCAAAGATACTATTAAAAAAGATAACACTATCAATAATCTCTTATTCATAATATTACTGAAAGTATTTGATTTCAAAATACAGAATGTGAAGCCACCTTGCTTCAATTTACATCACATTTATTTCCCCTTTGTGTTTTGTATTTCCCCTTTCCTAACTTTACCTCTTACTTTCCATCGTGTACATTGACCAGATAATTTTTGAAAGTCTATTATAGAAATACTTTCCTGAATTGTAGCATAAGTGTATGCATTTCTTAAAAGTTACAGAACTGAAAGGAAGAATGCAACATGAATGGCACTTTTAATGTTTTCTTCACATGATTTGAATAAACATGAATTTGATTGTCTTTCTTACTGTAACATTTTCTTTAATAAAATAAGCTAAATGTAGTAAATAACAATTCATGTAAATTATTTGTTTTTATGCTTGTAGGAAAATAGACAAAGTCCATGTGAAATAAGGAAATAAAAACCCAAAACCAGTGTGGCATCAGTGTCACATTCATTAAAATGCCACTAAAAATCTGTGTGTGTGTGTGTGTGTGTGTGTTAATAAACTAAAAGAGGGTCAGGGCACTCATCAGGACAAGTAACCGCATCGGAGAACCACACAGACAAGATGCCTCAGATACCTTCACTTGCTCTGGGACCCACTTATCTGTCAACAGGGAATATAACGTAATGTGTTGACAGCAGAAATCAACAGATACCTTTATTTACAAATGATTAAAATAAATGAAATGTTCACCTGTAATCCCTTCAGACATCGTCAGAGGACCAATGGATAAGGAAGCACTGTCATGGAAGTCCAGAGACCTGCCCTCTCTCCGCTGGTGTCCAGAGTTACAGTCCTAAAAGAGAAAGAGGCAAAATCCATCTGTGTAAAAATCACTGAACAAAAATGAATGATAAAGGAGTGCACAAAGTCTCCAGCAGAGGACAGCAAACCTCACCACCAGGGACACATTAAGGGCTGATATTTAGTGTTTGATCAAAGGAGTTTATAAATGGCAGATTCGTAAATCTCCACATATTCAAAACTCACTGAGGAGCAGATATTGCTTGACAGAAGGCAAATGTGAACAGCACAGTGCAGGTAAAGCTTAGTGGAGTTTGCAGTGAAGATGAACATCCTGAAGGAGAAACGACTGGATGTCGAGACGCCGTTCTGCAGCAGCTCCACTGTGTGGTCATTTGGATTGGGACACCTGAGAATATCAATTATGACAATCAACAAATAAAATTTTGATTTCAATAGAGACATTCAACCCTAAAGTGATTTATTGTAAATCATCACATTTTCATTTAATGTGGAAAAAAATGGAATCTGTGCTTTAAGGATTAGAAACAGCTTTACTCTGTGACGATGAGATCCCAGCGGAGACTGTAATCAGGATCGTTCACAGGTGTAGCCCAACACGTGTCCATTACCAGGGCAAACTGGTGGCTGTCAACCCCCTCAACACGAACTTCCACATTCATCTTCTGGTCGAGCTCTGCATCCACTTTACCAGTGAAGGGCTGGGTAAACTCATCATCCTCATATGGAGTCATCCGAACCTGATATCTGCCTTCACCAGCGGGGAGGGTCTCGTGCACAATGCTGTTGAAATAATGGACAGATCCATTTTAAAATTACTTAGTTTTAAGGGTAAAATATATATTTTTGGTTTAGAAAATATTACCATAATTACTTTATTTAGACATTTATTTTTCTGCTTAAGAGATTAGTTCACTGAAAAACTTTTTCATCATTCATCACGGAAAATTTTGACCTAGCTCTTTTTGGTGGTGCATTCGTGAGAGCTCATTAAAGAAGTAGTGATGTCTGAATTGTAAGCTATTTGTTTGTTTGAGTCTCATCTTACTGAATAATGATTTCCTCATATCGGTCATATAGGCCATTTTTATAATATACCTGTGGAGCTTTTTTGGAGCTTGAAAATCCTCAAGAGAATTAACAGTAAACAACCAGTACAACTCCACAGAACAAATAAAGGCATGAGAGTTTGAACAATATGATTGTGAGAAAATTCCATTTTGTGAACTAATCAGAAATCATATTTGACTCACACCTCTCCAGTGGGTTGATTGCCATATTCATGGAAAGTGTTTGTGTTTGAGGATAAACACAGCTGAAAGAAAGCTTAAGGATTTTCTTTCTGCTGATGAGACCTTCTGACCTCGGTGTCCCCAGAATAAAGTTATTGTAGATGAAGTGGGTGCCATTGGCCTGTGACAACATATATACATATGTTTGTAAATTAGCTCAAATTGAATGAAAAAATAGCAGTCAAGTCAAATAATGGTGGGTTACATATTAATGGTGGAGAATGTGGGCACAAGTTCAAGTATTTTATGTGATGAGGTCTTGTGCACCCTTCTTATTAAACTGACAGACTCTATCAGTTTAAATCTATTAAAGACCACATCTCTTTAACCTGGCATACACATAACACACTATCGCATTTATATAATTCAAATCTGTTAAAGGATTGTTAGGCTGCATTAAATAGGTCAACCGGAACCGGAAATATTAGTCCTTTTTATTCTTATTCCGAGATCACCATAGCCATCTGGATCCAGTCCGTATCCAGACCAGATGGTAGATCAGCACCTAGAGATGACTTCTACATCCCTCAATGTCAATAGAGACCATGTCAACTAGATGAGCCCTAGAGACAGATCTCCTGTGAAGACCACGTCAACTAGATGGCCATCGGGACAAGACCACGGGAACCACTCAAGTCCTCTGCACAATCTGACCTGCATTGCAGCCTGGAATTAAACCACACCATGCTGGTTTTGTCTGGGTGGTCTAGGGTGGTCTGTTTGGGCCCTCCAAAGAATCAATCTGTAACAAACTGTAAGAGCCCAACAATCTTCCCTAGAGATTTCTCAAATCTCAAAGAGATTCCCGCATGGTCAAATCTAACTCTACTGGTTATTTCAGGCATTACAAATGTTTGGATCATGTATTTCAATAGATCATACATAGTTAGTCCTACCACAAGATTTGTACCACAGACATGTTCATCGTTATCAAAATGGAATTCCACTCTGCCATTCCGGACCATTCCTTTGCAGCTGGGATCATTGAGGTGTAAGACGTCAGCTGGAAATCCAGCCTCAAAGAGCTGACAGCGAGACACAGACAAGGAGCCAGAGCTGCTTTCACAGGTTTCTGAGAAATCTGAGAGAGAAAAAAAGCCAATGTGATTAATGACTAAAAAACTGTATTTTTCACATTTTGTTGTGGAATGATACCAACCGAAAGAGTCAGGTTGTGGTCTGGGTTGGTCGTCGTTACATAAACAGTCGTAAACACCATTTTTCATCCCGCACCTTTCGTCCTCAGAGCAGTTGAGTTCAGAACAGGGATTTCTATTAACTAGGAGGAGAAGTTGTTTTGTAAAACAGCGTCTGCTAAATGCAAAAATGTAAATGTAATAAATGACCGAATCAATTTATTTTCTTTATTTCTCTTCTGTTCTTTCAGACACAAATTTACACCACTGCTTATTTACCCACAGTTATCAACCAATTCTCAGCTTTATATATTACACCACCAATAGAACTTACAATTCTATGTTTATCCTAACTAAGTGTAGTGGATATAAGCTGTTACATTACCATATACGTATATCCATATACTAAACATTCTGGCCACTTGACTGATTATTGCTCTTAGTCTCCTTGTTTTCAAATTAGTAACAGAATCTTTGACACATCATTTGAACTATCAGCAGATCCTGAATCAAGTACAAATGGTGATCTGTAAATGAACTAGTTCTACTAAATTTAACACTTTTTTTAATGTGTTAAATTCCTTACATGTTTCAGAACACATAACATGGATCTGATTTGCTCATATATAAAAAATAATCCTCCAGACTGTAATACAACACATTATATTACCAGTCGTTGTTGTTTTGATTGTAGTTTCTGTAGTTATGGTTGTCTCTGGCATTACAGTAATAGAGGTAGCGTTTATGTTCCTTGCATCTGGAAAAAAAAAATCATAAAAAATTATGATCTCTTACATAAACAGAGAGCACATATAAATATATTTACCTGCACAGTATGCCAAATTGCAGGTAGTTGGACTAACAAATTCATAGACATAATAATCTCCTGGACAGGCTTTTACTTTAATGGGATTGGATTGGAAATAGCAGCAGTTATTGTCCCAGTGACTGCAGACATCTCGAGTGACCACTCCATCCTCAACTGCTGGATGTTCTCCGTTCAGCCAGAGTGGAGCATTAGTGCCACAACTATACTCCTCAACACACGTGTCTTGCATCTGAACACTCTGACCCTGAATGAAGAGACGGTACCAGCCATTCCAGCTGACCCAAGTGTCACACATTATTTGAGAGGAATGGTGGCTCTCCATGGATCGTCCAGGACATTGTAGTTGTAGCAGGGGTCAACA
>NW_015625031.1:110902-134409 GCF_001515625.1 Sinocyclocheilus rhinocerous
GCAGACATCTCGAGTGACCACTCCATCCTCAACTGCTGGATGTTCTCCGTTCAGCCAGAGTGGAGCATTAGTGCCACAACTATACTCCTCAACACACGTGTCTTGCATCTGAACACTCTGACCCTGAATGAAGAGACGGTACCAGCCATTCCAGCTGACCCAAGTGTCACACATTATTTGAGAGGAATGGTGGCTCTCCATGGATTGTCCAGGACATTGTAGTTGTAGCAGGGGTCAACATGGGGAGCTGCTGTTAAGAAACATTGGAAAATTAAATGTTGCTGACTGAATGAATATTACATATTTTTTGTACAACTGAAGTAGTGGTATGAAATCTCCAGAACACTCTTTACTTAAGCTCCCTGATACACTTGTGCTTTAAGTTATTGAAAGCTGAAGAGAGTTTATCTTGAGTTTTGAACATCTTTTATTTGTGACAAAAAAATAATAAATTACAGGGTTTCTGCAGGTATCATCAAATGCATTTTTAATGCCATTTTAATTTTTGTTTAATGCCATACACAACCCATATCACACACACTACCGGTCAAACAAAGGTTTTTAATGTTTTTAAAACAAGTGTCTTTAGCACACCAAGGCTGCAGTAATAGTAATATTGTGAAATAATATTTCAAATTAAAATAGCTCTTGTCTATGTGAATATATATTTAAAATATAATTTTTTCCTGTAATCAGAGCTGAATTTTCAGCATCATTACTCCAGTCTTCAGTGTCACATGATCCTTCAGAAATCATTCTAATATGCTGATTTGCTGCTCTGTTATGATTATTGGTGCTCAATCATTAATAATGGTTCTTACTATTATCAATATTGAACACATTTTTTCTGCTTCATATTTTTGTGGAAATCATGATCATACATTTTACTTTTCAGGATTCTTTGATGAATAGAAAGTTCAAAATAACAGCATTTATTTGAAATAATTTTATAGTAATAATTATATTTTTATAAGAACAGTTATTATGAATTGAAATAATATTTTACAATATTGCTGTTTTATTGTATTTTTGATCAAATAAATGCAGCCTTAGTAAGCATAAGAGACTACTTTCAAAAACATTAAAAAATCTTAATGATCCAAAACTTTGACCGGTTTTATGTTTTAAATTAACCATTCAATTTGACAAGGATGCAATGATGATAATCTTGGATATGTGAGAAAATCTACATAATTTAAACTGCATCATTTCTATATCAGTTCTTACTTACTAAAATCAGCTTATTTGTGATATTTGCCCCTTAAATTGATTTCCAAGTTTTGTTTTTGTTGTTGTTGTTTTTAAACTAAATAAAGGGCCATTTTTTTCCTAACCTTATAAAATGTTTGCGTTATCTTTCATATCAAATTCTTAAATTTCATTAATGAATTTAGGCCTACATTTACATTGCAAAATTACAACTGCATGAATAATGTTATGAGCTTAGCGTTTTAAGTCATTTTTTAAATACAAATATGATATGTTGGAAAAAATGCAATGATACTTTTAAATATGAGAGTAAATTGCCTGTAGGTGGTGGCAAGTGACTGTTAATAGGTGAACGTTTGAGTCATTAGTTCAACCGATTTATTTAGATGACTGATCCATTCAAGAATCAAGTAAGTGCCTATCTTTATGAATGGATCACTGAACCATTGACTCAAATGATTAATTCAAAAACGCTGAGTCATTCAGTAACGAAACACCACTGTGTGCTGCTCAGAGATTATTGAATGATAATTACTGATTTATTGAATTAATAAAATCAATGTCAAATCTGCAATCATGCTGATATTCGGGAATCAGCACCCTTGGTCGTCTTATGTTGCTTAAGGCTAAATCATATGGTATAAATATAAAAACTAAATTTTTACCATAGTATGTTTGTTCTGTGAGTTTTTTGTCAGTGCTGTTGTGCTAATTTGTAGTGATTTCTCCACAAGTTTCTCTCACACACAGAGAGACTGGCTGTGACTGTCCAGGCTGCTCGACTGGTGCGACCTTGTTGCTGTCAGTACATTATTCATCATCAATCGTCATTTACACCGAATGTAATTAAATCAGAATAATTCTCGCCAGAATAATTCTCGCCGAAATTTACGGCAAGAATTTAATTCTGTAATTAAATCAGAATAATTCTCGCCGAAATTTACTCAATTTCTTTCCGATTTTACATTTACATTCTGACCTTTTAAAGCGCCCCTGCAATGATCTGAAGGACCCACCCCTCCACCCCGGAATACATTTTTAATTTCGGAAAGTAATCTAAACCGAATGCGATTTCAACCAAGGGGCACCCTCGGATCTGATTTATGACACCTCAGATTCAATTTGACCCCCTCCAACACCCCAAAACACCTCGATTTTAACCATTCAATGCGGACATTACCGGTGTACAGTATTTAGAAAATTCACTGCTAAATTCAAACGCTTTATCTGGCGCTGAGCTAGAGACACGCTCAGTGCTTTTCATAGCCTATATCACAACTATTCAGTGTTTTCAACCACATAAAATTTATTTTAGGTTTATTTTATACTTAGAAATTTTAATTACTAGCAAAAAATAAATTTTTTAAATACACACTGATGTTTGTGAGTTAAATACACTGGTGTCTAAGGAAAGCGGCAATAATAATGACACAAGCTTCGACAGTACAAACAGAATGATAGTCGCAAGACAAGACACAGATAATAAAAATAATAAAAATAGAATAAGTAAATAGGGAATAACAATATACAAAAATATTTAAATAAAAAATAGGCAATATACAAAATAGACAATAGATGGTATTAGATGTGTGTAGTACAGGTATGTTATGTACAAATGCAAGGAAATGTAAATAAGTATGTGTGTTAAATAAATAAATGTATAAATAGTGTTTGTGTGTTACATGTTTATTGTCAAGTTAAGTGTTCATGAGATGGATTGCCTGAGAGAAGAAACAGTTCCTGTGCCTGGCCGTTCTGGTGCTCAGTGCTCTGTAGCGTTGACCAGATGGCAACCATTCAAAGAGGAAGTGTGCTGGGTTTGATTGGTCCAGAATGATTTTGCCAGCCCTTTTGCATACTCTGGATGAGTGCAGTTCTTGAAGGGTGGGGGGGGGGGGTTGTAGTGATTCGCTCAGCAGTCCGGACTATCCTACGTAGTCTTCTGAGGTCAGATTTGGTAGCTGAGCTGAACCAGACAGTTATTGAAGTGCAGAGGAAGTGCAGCCTTCTTTACAATGGAGTCTATGTGAATGTTCAGTCACTTCAGGTACAGGGAGATGGTGGTACCCAGGAATCTGAATGACTCCACTGTTGTTACAGTGCTGTCCATGATGGTGAGTGGGGGGGAGCAGGGGGGTTCCTCCTGAAGTCCACGATCATCTTCACTGTTTTGAGCGTGTTCAGCTCCAGGTTGTTGTGACTGCACCAGACAGCCAGCTCTTTAACCTCCTGTCTGTAAGCAGACAGGGAAAAGAGCAGTGGGGAGAGAACACATCCCTGGGGGGCGCCAGTGCTGATCATACGGGTGATGGATGAGAATTTTCCCAGCTTTACTAGCTGCTGCCTGTCTGTCAGGATCCACTGACAGGTGGGCACAGAGAGCTGAGTTAATTTGGACAGGAGGAGGTCTGGGATGATAGTGTTGATGGCTGAGCTGAAGTCCACAAGCAGGAACCTCACATAAGTTCCTGGTCTGTCTAGATGTTGCAGGATGTAGTGCAGTCCCATGCTGACTGCATCATCCACATACCTGTTTGCTCGGTAAGCAAATTGCAGGGGGTTCAGTAAGGGTTCAGTGATGTCCTTTAGGTGGGTTAGTACCAGTCTTTGAAATGACTTCATGACCACAGACATTAGAGTCACAGGTCTGTAGTCATTTAGTCCTGTAATTTAGGGTTTCTTTGGGATGGGGATGATGGTGGAGCGTTTAAAGCAGGAAGAGACTTCGCACAGCTCCAGTGATCTGTTGAAGATCTGTGCTCATTAAAATCGTCTGCCAGTTGTTGATTCTCCACAGTGCTGGTGGATGGTGTCTTGTGATGTCTTTCAGACCTTTCTACACTGATGCAGGGTCTTTAGCAGAACATTGGTTTCTCAACTTTTCAGAATAATTTCTCTTTGCCACTCTGATCTCCTTTGTCAGTGTGTATTTGGCCTCTTTATACAAGACTCTGTCCCCATTCCTGCAAGCATCTTCTTTGGCCTGACAGAGCTGTCTGAGTTTTGCAGTGAACCACAGTTTGTCATTGGTGTAAGTTAAATGAGTCCTGGTAGGAATGCACATATCCTCACAGAAACTGATATATGAAGTTACAGTCTCTGTGAGCTCATCCAGATCGTTGGCAGCAGCCACCGTCTTCTTTGTGCCAAATCAGCTATGACAATACACTATAAAAATTTATAAATCAATACTATCAGTTTTACTCTGACTGTTCTCTTTTATCCGTGCACATACATGCTATTATGTCATTTTCTGCCTCTGCTGGTTGGGGTCTGCAAACAGTTTGAGGTTATGAAAGGAGTCTAAAGAAGTCTGGGAAACAGTGGTGGTATAGATTTCACTAGTAATAAAGATGTCCTTTACTTCAGTATTTTACTTTGATTAACCATCAGTTACAGTCTATATACACTGTAATATATAGAGTACTGATAGTACTGATACGAATTTTGTTGTATGTCTCTCCAGTATTCATCAAGAGTGTTATAATCATAGCAGGGATCAGAGCTGGATGTTGTAGGTTCTGAGAGAATAATGACATAAAAGAGGACAATCCTGTGATGACACATACTCACTATTTATGTGGCAAACAGTTGTGTCTTTATGACAAGATAAGATATTGGGATAGCACACTAAGGAGGGATTATATAAACTGACTGAACTTACAACAAGTGTATTAGTTTATACCATTCTCTCACTAATTTAAAAAGATTTACCACCTAGATCTCAGTTCATTTTCTAGGAAATGTATCTACAGCTCTGGAAATCAGCATCAGCCATTACATTCCAGTGTCTGTTGAATTCCAACACATGGGCACACCTCATTCTGCTTAATGAAGTACTGATTAGGTGATCACCTCAACCAAATCTTATTTAGGGAGGAAAAGTATAAAAACCACTGCTGTGGTCATCACTATCCTCTTGCAATAGGACCAGCTGGATGGCAAATACAGTGCTAGTAGTATCTCGAAGTACTCATACTTGGAATTTGTGCTCTGCATTTCACCCATCCAAGTGCACACACACAGCAGTGAGTAGTGAACACACACACACCCGGAGCAGTGGGCAGCCATTTTTTTTTTTTTTTGCTGCGGCGCACTGGGAGCAGTTGGGGGTTCAGTGCCTTGCTCAAGGGTCTCAACTTAGTCGTGGTATTGAGGTTGGAAGAGGGCACTGGTCATTCACTCCCCCACCTACAATCCCTGCCGGTACCAAGACTATTAGATAGATTAAACTATTTAAATATTGACCATGCCAAAAGTGTTGAAAAGAAAAGTTTGCCTGAGGAAAAGGAGGATTCAATTCTGGCTTTACTGGCAGAGGGATACAGTGAGTGTCAGGTTGCTTTCATCCTTAAAATTTCAAAGACAGCGGTTCATAAGGAAAAGGTCAAGCTGCAGACTTTGGGGACAACAAAGCAACAGACCGGCAGAGGGCGAAAACGACTATCCACTGACCGTGATGACCGCCAACTCATTTGAATGTTACTCAACAACTGTAGGATGACATCAAGTGACCTACATAAAGAATTGCAAACGACAGCTGGGGTGAAGTGCACAGACAAAGAAACAAAGAAGAGCCAGGCTGAGGTTTATAAAAACCATAAGGACTACAAGCCACAGTGTCTCACACCCACTGTGAAATTTGGTGGCGGATCGGTGATGCTCTGGGGGTGCTTCAGCTAGGCTGGATTCAGGCACATTTGTCTTTGTCAAAGGCACAAGAATCAAGCCATGTACAAGATTGTCCTGGAAGAAAACTTGCTTCCTTCTGTTCTGACAATGTTCCCCAACTCTGAGGATTGGCTTTTCCAGTAGGACAATGCTCCATGCCACACAGCCAGGCCAAACAAGGTGTGGATGGAGGATCACCAGATCAAGACCCTGTCATGGCCAGCCCAATCTCCAGACCTGAACCCCATTGAAAACCTCTGGAGTATGATCAAGAGGAAGATGGATGGTCACAAGCCATCAAACAAAGCCGAGCTGCTTGAATTTTTGTGCCAGGAGTGGGATAAAGTCACCCAACAGCAATGTGAAAGACTGGTGGAGAGCATGCCAAGATGCATGAAAGCTGTGACTGAAAATCAGGGTTAGTCCACCATTGATTTCTTCCTTTGTTAAACGCTGAACACTTCCTAAATCAAAACATTAGTATTGTGTTGTTTAAAAATGAATATGAACTTGTTTTGTTTTGCATTATTTGAGGTCTGAAAACACTGCATCTTTTTGATTTTGACTAGTTGTCATTTTCTGCAAATAAATGCTCTAAACTAGGGATGTGCATCTCCATAACTGAGGCCAAAGCAATATGCACCTCGATGCATAGCCAACGATACGATACATTAAAGATACTTATGAAGCAGCTACCGATGCGATATGATTCACCCAGATGTGTAAAGAGTACCTGAAGACTTTACTTGAGTAAAAGTACAATCACTCCACTACACGTTACAAGTCACCAATTCCAAAACAACTTGAGTAAACGTCTTAGAGTATCTGATTTGAACAGTACTTAAAGGGGTCCTATTATGCTTTTTCACTTTTTTAATTTTAGTCAGTGTGTAGTGTGTATGTTTGGGCATAAAAAAGATCTAGAAAGTTACAAATCTCAAAGTCCACTCCAAAGGGAGATATTTAGTTTTTTAAAAATCCATTTTCAAGAACTACAGCAAACGGCTCGTTTGGACTACAGCGTTGGTTTCCGGGCTTTGTGATATCACAAAGCGGCCCATTAGAATTCCTTCAAAAAGGTATCTTAAGTATAACGGATAAATAAAATAATGTTAAGTAAAATTAAAAAGTCAAAGCCTTCTTGCAATGGATGTGCTGGTTTCGGCCTCATTGCTGACTGCAGTCATGTCCTCATCTCATATATAAAACACCTGTGATTCACAACTACTTGCTAAGGAACTCGCATTCACGTAAAGTAGCCTTGTTGACAAGTTTGGGTGAGTAAGAGCAAAACTCATAAGGTATACTTTTGGTGTGCTGTAGTGGGCAGTATCACATATTTTGTAGCAGAAATAAACTGCTGTAGAAAAATTTAGGTGCCATGCAAAATGTAATGTGTAACTGCAACACTAATTTCAAATGTAGAGGAGTAAAGAGTACAGATACTAATTCAAAAATGTAGTGAAGTAGAGAGTAAAAGATGCTAATATCTTTGATACTCAGTAAAACTACAAAGTATCCGAAAAGATACTCAAGTACAGTAATTACATTTACTCAAATACTTTACACCCTATTATGATGCAGTGTGATCCGATTTCTATTCGATTCAACACAATTCGATTCAATGCAATATGATGCAATGGGGGGAAAAAAATTATGATGCTATGCAATTCAATATGTTACAGATAGTTTCCATTAATTTCTTTGGTTCATTGTAATTATTTAGTGGAATATACAGTTCTACCTTTGCCATGTTAATCTATATTCTATGTAACTCTCAGGACATGCCTCGGTCTCCGTAGTGTATTCCTTCTCTGCTAATGTTTCCACTGCTAAAAGGACATACTATCATAACAAAATTAACAATTCGTCTAACTCTCGCATGCTCTATAAAACATTTTCCTCGTTCCTTTGTCCTCCCCCTCCTTCATCAACTCTAACAGCTGACAACTCTGCCACATTCTTCATTAATAAAATTAAAACCATCAGTGCACAATTTTCCACACCACAATCTGTCAAGCACATCTTACCAGCAAACATTCACTCGTTCACATCCTTTTCTTCACTCTCTGAGGCAGAAGTCTCCAAACTCATCCTTTCTAATCATCCTACTACTTGTCCGCTTGATCCTATTCCATCTCATCTCCTTCAAGCCATTTCTCCTGCAGTTGTACCTGCACTCACATCATTAACACATCCCTTCACACTGGTGTTTTTCCCTCAGCATTCTAACTCTCGCATGCTCTATAAAACATTTTCCTCGTTCCTTTGTCCTCCCCCTCCTTCATCAACTCTAACAGCTGACAACTCTGCCACATTCTTCATTAATAAAATTAAAACCATCAGTGCACAATTTTCCACACCACAATCTGTCAAGCACATCTTACCAGCAAACATACACTCGTTCACATCCTTCGAGTGTAGGCAGAAGTCTCCAAACTTATCCTTTCTAATCATCCTACTACTTGTCCGCTTGATCCTGAGAGGATTCCAAATCTTCAATACTTATCTTGCTGGATCTATCCGCTGCTTTTGACATGGTTAACCACCAGATCCTCCTGTCAACCCTATTGGCAAAGGGCATCTGAGGAACCGCACTCCAGTGGTTTGAGTCTTACCTTTCAGATAGGTCCTTCAAGGTATCTTGGAGAGGTGAGGTGTCCAAGTCGCAACATCTAACTACTGGGGTGCCTCAGGGCTCAGTTCTTGGACCACTTCTCTTCTCTGTCTACATGGCATCACTAGGTTCTGTCATTCAGAAACATGGCTTTTCATATCACTGCTATGCTCTATGACACTCAACTCTACCTCTCATTCCATCCTGATAATCCGACGATAGCTGCTCGCATCTCAGCTTTGTCTAAAGGTGTGTTCACACTTGTCATGTTTGGTTCGATTAAAACGAACCCTGGTGCGATAGTTCTGTTAGTGCGGTTCGTTTGAGTAAGTGTGAATGCTGCCATCCGAACCCTGGTGCGCACCAAACAAGTGGACCTAGACAGCTAAAATGATGGGTCTCGGTCCGCTTCCAAACAAACTCTGGTGCGGTTTGAATTAAATATGAACGCAGCATGAACCAAAAACTTCTAAATGAACCAAAAACAGGAATCAAAAACAATAATGACAAAATGCGACGCTATGCGACATGATTTAACGACGCGGAACGAGCGGTACCATCCAAAACAAAATGAGCAGAGGGCAAACGTGGAGCAACGAGGAGGTAAAGTGCCTTTTATGAGCTCTTCGTGAGTTCGCAGGTGGTGAAAATAAAGTCATAAGTACACGCAGCAATGAGCGCGCTTAGTCCAGCAGATGGCATTATGTGTGTTCGACTTAAAGTGGCGCTGAGAAGACCGATCTCTGAATGGGTACTTTGATGTCATACACGATCAGTCTGCGCAGCACCACTTTAAGTCGAACACAGCTTTTGTTTGGGGTATTCGGTGAGTTCTGTCGCGAAATATACGTCATTCAAACCGACCAATCAGGTTGTGAACGTATCACTGTGCCTTTACGTTCAGTATCTTTAGGTACGCTGTCAAAAATGCCATTGTGAACGCTCAGCGGACCAGGACCAAATGTATCGTTTTCTTTTTTGGTCCAGACCAAACGAACCAAGAGAACCGAACTACAAGTGTGAACGCACCCTAACAGACATTTCTTGCTGGATGAAGGACCATCACCTTCAACTCAACCTTGCCAAGACAGAACTACTTGTGGTTCCATCAAACCCATCGTTTCATCACAATTTCACCATCCAGTTAGGCACATCAACCATAACTCCTTCAAAAATAGCCAGAAAGCTTGGAGATATGATTTATGATCAGCTGACTTTCTCAGACCACATTGCTAAAACTGCCTGGTCCTGCAGATTTGCTTTATTCAACATCAAGAAGGTCAGGCCTTTTCTTTTGGAACATGCTTCACAACTCCTTGTTCAAGCATTTGTTCTGTCCAGGCTGGACTATTGCAATGCTCTCTTGGCAGGTCTTCCAGCCAGTTCTATCAAACCTTTACAATTAATCCAGAACGCGGCAGCAAGATTCATTTTTAATGAGCCAAAAAGAATGCACGTCACACCTCTGTTTATCAATTTGCACTGGCTACCAATAGCTGCTCGCATAAAATTCAAGGCATTAATGTTTGCCTACAAAACCACCACTGGCTCTGCACCCCTTTACCTAAATTCATTACTTCAGAGTTATGTGCCGTCTAGAAGCTTGCGTTCTGCAAAGTGACCGTCGCTTTATTGTGCCATCCCAAAGAGGCACAACATCACTTTCACAGTCTTTTAAATTAAATGTTCCCTCCTGGTGGAATGATATCTTCAAGAATCGGCTAAAAACACATCTCTTCAATCTTTTTTGACCTTAACTCTAGCACTCTCTATTCTAATTCTATTTATAAAAAAAAAAACTAACACTAGCTTTTCTAATCTTTTTGTATTCTATCTATTTGTTTTCTTTTTATTTATTATACAATTATCAAAAGCAAAAAAGGCCTCTAACACAAGCTTACTCTATTCTTTTTCTATTCTATCTGTTTTTCTTTTTATTTATTATATAATTAAAAAAAACTTTGCTACATGTACTGTGTTAAGCGAACTGAGACTTGTTATAGCACTTGCATATCATTGCCCTTTTGTTGATTTAGATTTCTTCCATTGTCCTCATTTGTAAGTCGCTTTGGATAAAAGCGTCTGCTAAATGACTAAATGTAAATGTAAATGTTGTGATACGTCATATTCGTGTAGCAGCAGTGGTGATGAGAGAACGCGCTTGATAAACAGTTTAGAGAGGAGAAATCAATCTACATATAAAATATTGGTCACTTTATAAATAATAAAGGTATAGCATATCTACTAATAATTATATATAAATAAATCGGTTTTACCTATGCAAATATGTTAGAAATGATGCATCGCAATACAAATGCCAACTTATCCAATGCACACTTTTTTAAATCGATGCATCACACCATTAACTTTTATGTCGATGCACTCATGCGAATCGGTGAATCTTACCATCTCTACTCTAAACGGCAATATGTTTATTTGGGATTTGGAAAAACATGTTGTCAGTAGTTTATAGAATAAAACAAAAATGTTAATTTCACTCAAACACATACCTATAAATACTAAAACAAGAGAAACTGATAATTTTGCAGTGGTCTCTTAATTAAGTTTTTCCAGAGCTGTATATAAAAAGTTGGTGCAGGGCTTTGGGTGCCTGTGCCTTTCGGAGCTCAAAAACGCTCCGCAATTTTTCAGTGTAAATCTCTGGTGGAAAATAGAAATGTAGCACACTCCCATTATTTCCATGTTACAACTATTTCAGTCCGCATCAGCAACATATATTAGTCTGCATCAGTTCTAGTTAGTCAGATTGTGAGTACGTCCATTCTTAATTAACAGGGTATGTGTGGAGTAGCATACCAAATTAGTGAAAGTATAAATATTTCAGGTTACATGTGTTAATGAGAGAAGCCTGTAAATATTTATGTTCTGTTTATGTTTCTTCTGAGATTTGACATGGCTTTCTTTTCCTACCTGAATTCTTTTATATCTTGCAACATTCAAAATTAACATTTGGACACAACAAATACTACATTAGGTCAATTCTAAGATATTTTCTGTGCGTTTGTGTACTTAGAGCCTGTGTTATTAAACACACACATTGAGTTTCTATGTTTTATGGGGACATTCCATTGACGTAATGGTTTTTATACTGTACAGTACTTTTCTATCCCCTTACTGTAACCCTACCCCTCACACAAAACTTTATCAATTTTTAGATTTTCAAAAAGATCATTCTGTATGATTTATAAGCTATTTTCCTCATGGGGAGCAAAAAAAAACACCCCACAAGGTCAAAATAACTGTTATTACTATCCTTGTAGGGACATTTGGTCCCCATAACATAATGAATACCAGGACCACACACACAGAGTGCCTTCTAGTTTTCAAATTAGTAATAGTTTCTTGGACAAATCATTTCAGCTAGCAACTGCAGATCCTGAATTGAGTACATATGGTGAAATGGAAAATAACTAGACAACAACTACAACAAAATATTGAACCCTATTTAATCTGTTAAACTTTTTACATGTGTCACAAGCACATCACATGGGTCTGATTTGCTCATGTAAAATAATAATCCTCCAGATTGTTATAAAACACATTATATTACCAGTCCTTGTGATTTCGTTTGTGGTTTCTGTGGTTGTGGTTTTGGCTGTAGTTCCGGTTGTGGTTGTCTCTGACATGACAAGTAGACTAGTATATTATAGTATAATAGAATATTACACAAAATAATAGTCTCTTAAATAAACAAAGGGCACATGTAAATATTTACCTGCACAATATGCCAAATTGCTTGTAGTTGGACTCACAAACTCATAGACATAATAATCTCCTGGACAGGCTTTGACTTTATTTGGACAATTTATTTGGCTTTGATTGGACTGGACAAATGTACACTATGAAATTATGTTATATAAATGTATGAAAAACGATCAAATTCCACTCAGACTCTGTCTCTTTTCTCTGTATTACTTCTGTCTAATGTGATATTTACTGATCTTTTCTGGGGAAATTAATTTTATTATGAATTGTTCTAGAATACACCCTTATGTAATGGGTCAAATGAAAATAAATTATAATAATAATAAAATAAGATGCTTGTGAGGGTGAAAGTCAAGACAATACTTTACCAGAGGTTATGATTGGTGGAGTAATGGAATCTATGGGTGGGATTGTCTCTGATGTTGTAGACACTGATGCGATGGACTGACTTGTGGCTTCTGGTATTAAGAATATTTTTATATCAACAACATTTTCAAACAAAATCCAAAAAAGACTAAATGTCACTAAATGCTCACCTGCACAGTAAGCTCCACAAAAAAAAGGCTTGACAAACTCATAAACATAGTAATTTCCAGGACAGGCTTTGACTCGTATAGGGTGGGATTTGTAATCACAGCAGCCACTCCATATACTTGCACAGACCTGACAGGTGACCACTCCATCTTCCAGCTGTGGATGAGGGCCGTCGAGCCACAGTGGAAATTCAGTGCCACACATGCCTTGATGAACACATGATTCTGGCATCTGGGCATTTTGACCATTGTAGAACAGCCTGTACCAGCCTTTCCACTCCACATTATAATCGCACCTAGCATGGTGGTAATTGTTATTATAGTAATAGTTGTCAGTGGCTCTCCTAGGCTCATCCAGACTGGTGTCGTTGTAGCAGGGATCATCGCTTGGGGTGGTGAAAGGTACTATTATGAAATAGTAAAAAGAGTTCATTATATACTGAAGATTATATCTGGCCATGTGTAAGATAATATTTAATAGGCCTGCATAAGCAGTTGTCATTCAAAAGTCTACAATACAATTTATGATACGCATCAAGTATAACGATTTATGACTGTACCTGCACAATACACAGGAGCTGGGATTGAAACTGCTGGCCTAATAAATTTGTAGACATAATAATTTCCGGGAAAAGCTTTGACTTGGATTGGTTCAGATCTGTAGTAACTGCACTGATCATAGCGAGAGCCGTAAATTTCACGAGTAACAACTCCATCTTCTAGCTGAGGATGAGAACCACCAAGATACAGAGCACTATAACCTCCACATGACATGTAAGTCGCACACCACTCAGGCATCTGAGCACTTGATCCTTTAATGAAGAGTCGATGCCAGCCATCCCATTCTACACAAGTTCATCATGTCCATGTCCATTTATATAGCCATACATAGACCAGTAATTGAGTGTGCTTCTCCAGTAGTTGTCAAGTATGTTGTAGTTATTGCATGGGTCATAATCTGTGTTAGTATGAGATGATGAGATCAAACAAGGAACTTTGTGAGGGCAAACCAATCAAACATCATAATAAAAATTAGAAACTTCAACCATTTGTACTGTGCATTACAGGATATAGTGATGCTACAAGTTCATGCATAAAAAGTGCCATACATTTTAAAAATGATTTTAAAGTTTTTTTTGTTTTTTAAAGAAAATTAAGGATATGCTTTTATTAGTAGTAGTAGTAGTAGTATATACAACTTACTGAAGGTGGTGCTGTATCCAGAGATAATATCTGGTCTCACGGTGGAAACCACCTGTGAAATAGTGCTGACATCTTAGATAGATAGATAGATAGATAGATAGATAGATAGATGAGATATCTGTCAGTACTGAAATAATTTTACAAATGTTTAAAAGACTTGTGGGAAAAAAAACTGTACCTGTGCAGTATCCTGAACACCAGGTTTGTGGATTCACAAGTTCATAGACATAGTAATTGCCTGGACACGCTTTCACTCTGATGGGGCTTGACTTGAAATCACAGCAGCTACTCCAATAATAACCACAACAGACCTCTCTGATCACCACTCCATCCTCTATCTGAGGGTGAGGACCATTGAGCCAAAGACTGAGTTCTGTGTTACAGCTGTATGAACTAATACAGGTCTCTGACATCTGGATGTTCATTCCATAGTAGAAAAGTCGGTACCAGCCATTCCAGGAGAAAGATTCATCACAAAAGTAACCTCCACTTTCATTGTTGGCTCTCCAGGGATGATCCAGAGACTCATAGTTGTAGCAGGGATCACTGCTGATGCTTTGGAAAGTAACTGTCATGGAGTTTGTAAAAGTACTGTTAAAATACTGTATGTACACGGAACACAATGAAGGGAAAACCTAATGTTATGATTTTGAGCAATTATATTTTAACCAGTGTTGGGCAGTCAGGCCCAAAATGGGGCAAGAAGGGATTTGCACATTCAAGATCAAACATTATTTCGTTAAACCTTCTCATCAGCTCTGATTCAACTAAAAAGTTACACAAATAAGAAAGCATATATTACAACATGCTCATATACATTATGCATATTAAATGTTAAATGGTTGGTTTGAAGTAGTAAGATTTGAGGAATTGTGTTAAAACTAACATGAGCATTTGGTGCTCATATGGTGGGTGTGGGGAAACTTACAGAATGTTAAAACATATTTAATTTCATTAACCAGTTCATTAAGATGTATGTTAAATTAACTTAATTTATAAATAATAGAGCATTTACTCTTGATAATGACATTTAAAAAAAAAGAAAATCATCATCAAAAAAAAAAAAAAAAAATCCCAGACAAAAGAAGTTAAAATTGCACCTGCGCAGTATGAAGGAATGTAGATCGACACATCTGGCTTGACAAGTTTATAGACGTAATAATCCCCTGGACAGGCTTTGACTTGGATGGATGTGGATCTGTAGGTGCCACACTGGTGCCCATATGTTCCTAAAACTTCAAGGGACACCACTCCATCCTCAAGAGTTGGATGAGAACCGTTGAGATACAGTCCAGTGTAACCACCACATCCCACATAACTCACACACAACTCAGACATCTGGGCACTTTCTCCATTCAAATACAGCCGATACCAGCCACTCCATTCAACAAGGGTGTCATCATGGTCATAGTACTGATATTGCCGTATGTCTCTCCAGTATTCATCAAGAGTGTTATAATTATAGCATGGATCAGAGCTGGAAGTTGTAGGATCTGAGAAAAAAATGATGTAAAAGAGGACAATCCAGTGATGATACATACTCACTACTCATGTGGAAAACAATCGTGTCTTCATGACAAGATAAGATATTGAGGATAGCATACTAAGAAGGGACTATATAAACTGACTTCACCCACAAGTATATTAGTTTATACCATTCTCTCACTAATTTAAAAAAATTACCACCAAGATCTGTTCATTTTCTAGGAAATATGTCTAATTTAGGAGATGCATTGAAAGATCACTCAAAGTTTTTTTTCTTAAATCAGCATCTCTACATGTATGGCAGCCATTCTATTACAATGTATGTTGAATTCCAACACATTGGCACACCTTATTCTGCTTAATGAAGTATTGATTAGGTGATCACCTCATCCAAATCTTATTTAGAAAAAGCATAAAAACCACTGCTGCACGTCATCACTTTCTTCTTGCAATAGGACCAACTGGATGGCAAAAACAGTGCTAGTAGTACCTCAAATTTTAACTACTGACCATGCCAAAAGAGCTGAAAAGAAAAGTTCTGAGTGAGGAAAAGAAGGTTTCAATTCTGGATTTACTGGCAGAGGGATACAGCAGTGGCGTTCCGTCCATATAAGCTGTGAATGCTCCGCATACCCAGGCCGTCTGAGAGAATGAGTTCATGGGATAATTAATATAAACATGATTATAATTTGATCCCTTGTCATTTGAGATGTAATTAAAGCTTAATAAAGTTTAGGGAATAAGTACGTAAAATTATTTATTTGACAAACAACTGTAATATTCTGTAAAAAACATCGTAACCGCAGATATTTTCATGCTTTCTCAAGCAAAGCTAATTTTGAAAGTCCACTGAAAACCTATCTTTCATTTTTGGTCATAGGCAGCGTTGCAGATATACATTATTGTCAACATGCCTAAGTGGTCAATTTAAAAATATATATAAAAATGTATATAAAATGTTAAATAATAACAAACATTAGGAAAAAAGAGGAAACAATATCGAAATTTTTCGTATGCTTGTGTCGCTTACAGTTAAAGTCCCATCGTGCTGACTCCTGCGTTCCTTCCTCCCTCAATGTCAGCAGTGACCATCTGACTTTCGGCCTCGGCGCAAGCTCAGCTGCCGCTCTAGGCAAAACACTGTTGTGCCGCCCCCATTTCACACTCACAATTAAACACGATCTTTAAGATGCATGTGAACGACTGGAGATTTTGTTCATTAATACAATTGCACTAAAATAAAAGCAGACACAAGCATGCTTTCGCCACTATCATTCCGGTCCCCAAAAAAAACTTCATTCCTGGACCTAATGACTACAGACCTGTCGCTCTCACGTCTGTGGTCATGAAGTCAAGTGAAAGACTGGTCCTGGCCTACCTGAAGGACATCACTGGACCCTCTTCAGTTTGCATACAGAGCAAACAGGTCTGTGGATGATGCAGTCAACATGGGACTGCATTATATTCTGCAACATCTTGATAGACCTGGGACTTACATAAGGATCTTGTTTGTAGACTTCAGTTCAGCCTTCAATACTATCATGCCTGACCTTCTCTCAGCCAAACTGACGCAGCTCTCCGTGCCCACCCCAATCTGTCAGTGGATCACCAGCCTCCTGACAGACAGGCAGCAGTTAGTTAGGCTGGGCAAACTCACATCCAGGACTCTCACGATCAGCACTGGCGCCCCTCAGGGATGTGTGCTCTCCCCACTACTCTTCTCCCTGTATACGAACGAATGCACTGCAAAAGACCCCTCTGTCAAGCTCCTGAAATTTGCAGATGACACTACCATCATCGGCCTCATCCAGTACGGTGACGAGCTTGCTTACAGAGAGGAGTTTAAAGAGCTGGCTGTCTGGTGCAATCACAACAACCTGGAGCTCAACACGCTCAAAACAGTGGAAATGATCGTGGACTTTAGGAGAAACCCCCCAGCACTCACCCCACTCACCATCATGAACAGCACTGTAACAACAGTGGAGTCATTCAAGTTCCTGGGCACCACCATCTCTCAGGACCTGAAGTGGGACATTCACATAGACATAGGCCCAGCAGAGGCTGTATTTCCTTCACCAACTGAGGAAATTCAGCCTGCCACAGGAGCTGCTCAGACAGTTCTACTCGGCCATCGAGTCTGTCCTGTGTACATCCATAACTGTCTGGTTTGGTTCAGCTACCAAATCAGACATCAAGAGACTACAACAGACAGTCAGGACTGCTGAGAGGATTATTGGTGCACCCCTGCCCAACCTCCAAGATCTTTACACCTCCAGATTGAGGAAAAGGGCTAAGAAAATCACTTTGGACCCCACACACCCAGCCCACTCTCTCTTCGAACTGTTGCCTTCTGGTTGGCGCTACAGAGCACCAACCACCAGAATAGCCAGGCACAAGAACAGTTTTTTTTCCCACAGGCTATATTCAGCCTGAACAATTAAAACATTCATAACTATACATTTTCCATCATAACTGACACATTTATACATATAATCCGAAAATTGTACATTTGTAAACTGCACACTTGCAAATAACACATCTGTACATTCATTTAAACATATTACATGTTTTTTCTCTATATTTCTACTTCTATATATAGTGCATTATTTAATTTTCTGTTTTTCTTATATTAGTGTTATATTCCATCTCTACAGTGTAATTTCTATGTTTGCACTATCATGTATGCTTGCACTATGTCCATACTTTCTTCTGCACTGGAAGTTCCTGTCGCCATGTCAAATTCCTTGTGTGTGTAAACATACGTGGTATGATTGTTGATATCAAGAATTCATATCCTGAGAATGAATAAAAGTCAAAACGGCTTGCCATACTGTTTGGAATTATTTTTGTTTTCATTGTCCTGCTCGTTTGATATAACCTTAGTATCGTGACAATGGCCAACTGACTGTACATTATTAATTATCCCTGTGTATTGCTGCCGATTTTATGAACTCCGCACTGAAAAACAAATGTGTGGCACCTTCAATCTGAGCAGATTATATTTTAGAAATAGTGATTTTAACTTTGAATCGGTCAATTGTGCAGCCTTAAAACCTAACTTTGAGGTGAAGATTTTTTTTTTCCCTTGTCTAAAAACACATCTGCATGCATCAGGAAATGGACTGAACACAAAACTGTTTAGGATTTGTGCATTTCATAAATGTCACAAACACATTGTGTTTGGTTTATCTAATAGAATTTTGTCTTAATACAATAAAAAAAAAAAAATTTAACGTTGTAAATAAAATTGAACAAAAAAAAGGTTTATTTTGGGGTCTGATGTGAAGGACTGCTAAAATATGATAAAGTTTCAAGGTTTCATATCCAGAGACAGGGATCTTTCACTGAATTATTCCTATTACACTTCTTGATTATTTCACTGCTTAAGTACCTATTAACAGCTATTAAATATTATGGCCATATATTAGCACATTTATGATTATCTGTGGCTCTGTGCCTATGGTTGAACCACTTTAATATAGCTTAATTGTGGACCTGATTTGCTCATGCAAAACAATAATCCTCCTGATTGTAACAGCACATTAGTCGTAATGTCCATAGTACTTTATGTGGTTGTAGTTTCAGTTGTGGTTGTCTTCGGCATGAGAGTAGTAGTGGTAGTGCTTATGTTGCTTACATCTGAATTATAAATATCACATAATAAAACTACAATCTCTTACATAAAATTATCTATTTAATAGGTATTAGTATCTAATAATAAGCACTAGTATATATTTAAAAAAGGTACTAGTCACAAGTGAAATAAATACTAGTCAAAACGGAATAGTTGATATCTGGATGACAGATCCCCATCGAAGTCAAAGGCAAAAATGTTAAATGTGTTACTAGTAACAACAGAATAGTTACTAGTCACCAATAAATAATTACTAGTAGTATCTATTTAATAGCAGCTAGTATCTAATGAATAAGTACTAGATCTATTTAATAGGTACAATTATCTAATGAATAAGTACTAGTATCTTTTTAAAAATGTACTACTACTTAAAGAATAAGCACTAGCAGCCAACAAATAAGGCAAGGCAGGCAAGGCTATTTTATTTCTAGAGCACATTTAAAATGGCCACTGCGGACCAAAGTGCTGTACAGTAAAAACATAACTTCACAGAAACATATGCCGACAACATAATGTTAAAAGAATTAAACATCCAACAATACAATAAAAATAAAACAAATTAAAAAAAGTTAAAGATCAAAGATAAGTCTTAAGATAAGATTTAAAACGTCCAATATCAGGAGACAGCCTAATGTACAGTGCATTCAGAAAGTATTCAGACCCCCTTCACTTTTTTCAATTTTGTTATGTTGCAGCCTGTATGTTGATACTACAATAGTTTAGTTTAAATTATTTTTTTCCCATTAATCTGCACTCCGTACCTCATAATGACAAAGTGAAAACAGAATTTTAGAAATCTGTAAATTTATTAAAAAGATAAAACTGAAATATCACATTTATATAAGTATTCAGACCCTTTACTCAGTACTTAGTTGAAGCACCTTTGGCAGCAAGTACAGCCTCGAGTCTTTTTGGGTATGATGCAACAAGCTTTGCACACCTGGATTGGGGGATTTCCTGCCATTCTTCTTTGCAAATCCTCTCAAGCTCGTCAGTTTGGATGGGGACCATCGGTGGACAGCCATTTTCAGGTCTCTCCAGAGATGTTCGATAGGTTCAAGGCAGGGCTCTAGCTGGGCCACTCTAGGACATTCACAGAGTTGTCCCTAAGCCACTCCTGTGTTGCCTTGGCTGTGTACTTAGGGTCATTGTCATGTTGGAAGGTGAACCTTTGGCCCAGTCTGAGGTCCTGAGAGCTGTGAAACAGGTTTTGATTGAGGATGTCTCTGTACTTTGCTCCATTCAGCTTTCCCTCAACCCTGACCAGTCTCCCAGTCCCTGCCGCTGAAAAACACCCCCACAGCATGAGGCTGCTACCAGCACACTTTACTTTTGGGATGGTACTCTGCAGGTGATGAGCTGGTTTCCTTCAAACATGATGCTTAGAATTGAGGTTCATCAGACCAGATAATCTTGATTTTCAGAGTCTGATGGTCCTTTAGGTGCTGTTTTGCAAATTCCAAGTGTGTTTTCACGTGTCTTCACTGAGGAGAGGATTGAGTTTGGCCACTCCGCCATAAAGCCCAGATCAGTGGAGTGTTGCAGTGATGTTTGTCCTTCTGTAGGTTTCTCACATCTGCATATGATAATGGTTCTCAACTAGAGTGACCATCAGGTTCTTGGTCACCAGTCTAGACAAGGCTCTTCTCCATCAATTGCTCAGTTTGGCTGGGCGACCAGCTCTTGGAAGAGGCCTGGTTGTGCCAAACGTCTTCCATTTGAGAACTATGGAAGACACTGTGCTCTTGGGAACCTTCAGTGCAGCAGAATTTTTTTTTGTAGCCTTCTCCAGATCTGTGCCTCGATACAATCCTGTCTCTGAGCTCTGCAAGCAGTTCCTTTGACCTCATGGCTTGGTTTTCGCTCTGATATGCATTTTCAGCTGTGAGGCCTTTTAAAGAGAGGTGTGTGCCTTTTCTAATCATATCCAATCAATTTAATTTACCGCAGGTGGACTCCAATCAAGGTGCAAAAACATCTCAGCAATGATCAAGAGAAATGGGAGGCACCTGAGCTTACATTTCAAGTGTTGTTGCAATACTTGTGTAAATGTGATATTTCAGTTTTATCTTTTTAATAAATTTACAGACATTTCTAAAATTCTGTTTTCACTCTGTCATTATGAGGTACGGAGTGTAGATTAATGAGAAAAAAAAGAATTTAAACAATTGTAGTATCAGGCTGCAACATATCAAAATTTAAAAAAGGGGAAGGGGGTCTGAATACTTTCTGAATGCACTGTATGATGGTAAGTCATTCCACAATCTAGGGGCGGCAATTGAAAAAGCACAATCTCCTTTTAATTTCAAACAAAATAGAGGGACAGAGAGCATCATGCTATTGGAAAACCGTAATGTTCTAAAGCAATTTCTAGGGAGAAGGAGATCTGTAATATATTCAGGAGCTTGACCATGTAATCCCTTGTAAACAAAGAGTAACACCTTAAATTTGATGCGATATTCAGCCGGCAGCCAGTGCAAAGAAGCGAGATTCTGTGAAATATGGTCCCTCTTTCTAGTTCCGATAAGGAACCTGGCAGCGGCATTCTGTACCAGTTGCAGACAGGGTAAGGAAGATTTAGACACACCAAGGTACAGTGAGTTACAGTAGTCAAGCCTAGAAGTGATAAAAGCATGAATCACAGTCTCCAAATCCTTTACCGATAAAAGTTTTCAACTTCGCGATAGATCTAAGATGATAAAAACAGTTTTTAACAACTGCGCTGATTTGTTTATCGAACTTTAGTCGATTATCAAAAATCACTTCTAAGTGTTTTACATGTGCATGGGGGTTAGCAGATAGCGAGCTTAACTGATTGTTGCTCAGAGTAATAGAGGCCGGTGGGACAAAAACTATAGTCTCAGTCAGTCAGTCATTGGAGTCATTCAGTGTTAGAAAATTAACAGCCAGGCAAGATCTAACCTCAGTCAGACAATTCAGCAGAGAAAGTATGTTATAGTTATTCTTATGGTTTAACGGAAAATATACCTGCATGTCATCAGCGTAAAAATGATATGGAATATTGTACATTTGAAACGTATGTCCCAGAGGAAGCAGGTATAGTGAGAACAAAAGCGGGCCCAAAATAGAACCCTGAGGCACACCACAGTTTAAAGGAGCTGAGGAGGAAGAGAAATTTACAACCTCCACCGAAAGTGATCTGTCGGAGAGGTAGTATTTAAACCACTCTAGTGCAGAACCTTGAACGCCTACACAATTTCTTAATATTTCAAGTAAGATTGCATGGTCAATAGTATCGAAAGCCGCACTTAGGTCTAAAAGGACTAATATGGAAGACTTTCCTAAGTCTGCTGCTACTAAAAGGTCATTCAACACCTTTATCAAGGCTGACTCCGTACTGTGATGTCTCCTAAAACCCGACTGATGCTTGTCTAACAGATTATTAGAATTGAGATATACAGTCAACTGAGGAAAAACCACTTTCTCCAAAACTTTAGATAAAAAAGAACATTTTGAAATAGGGCGGTAACTATCAAGGCAACAAGGATAAAGGCAGGCCTTTTTCCTAAGAGGATTTACAACTGTGTACTTTAAAATTAGGGGAACAGCGCCTTGGGATAGACTACTATTTAATATGAATTCAGTTTAATTTCATATCAATTTATTATAAATTATATTTTCATGGCCACAGAAAATAACTTTCTTACAGTATTAATGTATTAGAGCACGTATCTAGATCGGAAATCGAAAAAGGGACATTATTCACAAGTGGTGACAGAATCAGAAACTCATGTAATTCATGCACAAAAGTTTTATTAACTAAACGCTAACACATAACTAGTCTAAACAAACAAACGAATAAACATACACTCACGCATACATGGGGGAAGGGCAAGTGAGACTGGATGAAACCGTTAGAAAAACCAGAGAATGCAGTTATGGAAAATGAGTCAGAACCACCTAAGTTAAAAACCATCAGTGCTGTTTTACAAGGGGGTCTACAGCTTATACTAAACCTCTGTTCCGTTTAGTTAAATGTACAATACTTGCATTGCCTTGGTCGTCGAACGAGTGTCCGGATGCAGTCTCGGATGAAAGTTTTGACGGTTTGAAGGTTGGGTGGTGTTGGAGTTCTTCACGTTCTTCCGGGTTTGAAGGGTGATGAACTCCAAAAGTTGTTATTCTGACTCGGTGGTGATTGGGAGAGTTTTCTCATAGATGAAGGTGATGATTGAAGAGCGCAGAGCTCGAGAGACGTCAGCTGAAATCCGAGGATTTTTGGTGAATGGAAAGACAAGGCCACAGCCTGGCACAAACTTAGGCGTCCAGAAGAGTTCAGCATCCCCATCTTCTCAGAATCTAAAAGAACCTAGACTGAAGGCGGGTCACTGATGTGATTGCCTTTATCTTCTATCAAGGTCACACCTCTGGGGGATCAAAGAGCCAATGGGGTCTTGACCTTTTGGAG
>NW_015625031.1:134470-138706 GCF_001515625.1 Sinocyclocheilus rhinocerous
TGTGATTGCTTCTTCTATCAAGGTCACACCTCTGGGGGATCAAAGAGCCAATGGTGTCTTGAACTTTTGGAGGGAAAGTTTACGACTCTTTGTCTCCAAGCATGGTATTTTGCATATGAAACTGGATTGGATGTTGATATACAAACTATTAAAGATTCTTAGAACACTAATATGTTGCATAGGTATCAACATATAATATACACTCTCTTTTAGATCATCAGAATATGAATTCATAGAGAACAAACATGGTATAAGTGAGGTGATATTAACTAGTGATCTATCATAAGCATGCATAAAACAGTATACAATACACAAGACCATATACAAGAACATAATAAGGATGTGTGTGTTCATTCAAAGAAAGGTTTTTCTATGAATTAATGAGAGAAGTAATTTCCTATAGCAGTATGTGTCTGTTTTAGACAAAATTAAGTAGGGGTGAAGATTCTCTCTACATACTTTTAGGTCATAAAGTTTATCTGATCTGGCTGAGGTGTCCTGGTTACCATGGTAACCACCTTTTTATTCATTCTTTGATGAATAAAAAGTTAAAAAGAACAGCATTTATTCAAAATATAAATGTTTTCTAACAAAATAAATATATATCACTTTTTATCAATTTAATACATCCTTGCTGAATAAAAGTTTTAATTTCTTTAAAAAAAAGAAAGAATAAAAATGAACTGACCCCAAACCTTTGAACGGTAGTGTATATTGTTAGAAAAGATTTATATTTTAAATAAATTATCTTCTTTTTAACTTTTTATTCATCAAAGAATCCTGAAAAAAAGTATCACAGGTTCCAAAAAAAATATTAAGCAGCACAACTGTTTCCAGCACTGATAATAAATCAGTATATTAGAATGATTTCTGAAGGATCATGTCACACTGAAGACGGGAGTAATGATGCTGAAAATTCATCTTTGCATCACAGGAATAAATTCGATTTTAATGTATATTAAAATAGAAAAACATTATTTTACATCGTAATAATATTTCACAATATTAATTTTTTTCCTGTAATTTTGATCAAATAAATGCAGCCTTGATGAGCATTCGAAACTTCTTTAAAAAAACATTAAAAATCGTTATAATCCCAAACTTTTGAACGGTAGTGTAGTTGTTGGGTGAGGGGTCTGTGATTATTTGTTAATCTAATGAATAATTGATTTGTTAAATCTTATGAAAAATTGTGTGTCTGATTGGTTCAAACGCTACACTGTCTAGAAGTTCTAGTAGCATTATTAAGCCATGGTTTCACCTGAAGTTTAAGTTTCTTAATTTTAAAAATGTTCTAATCCAGAACATTGCAACAGAGGGTATTCAAATAAAAAAAGTTGCTCATCCTCAGACAAATCCAAAAACGAAGACATGATAGTGCAAGCATCACTAGAAAACACATCTGCATGCAAAATAGCAGTAGAATAGTTTACAGAGTTCCATTGGAGTGTTGAGGACAGAGTTAAACAGTACTGGTTTATGGTCAGAGAGACAGAAGTCATCAATTTGCAGATTGGTAACTAAGAGACCTAATGAAATAACCAAATCTAATGTGACCCTTATCGTGCGTAGGCTTAGACACAGACAAAACCAGATTAAAAGAGTCAATGATTTGAAGAAACTCATTAACCAGAGGATGAGAGGGACAACACACATGAATATTAAAATCCTCTAAAATTAGTAATGTATAAGTACTAGCACCTAGTGCAACAGACAATTGTAGCTTAAAAATAAATAAATAAATATATTCTAGTAGTAAGAAGTAGATAATACCTTTTTTCCGATTAAATGTTAAAATGGCTCGTCATACCCCTTGTAATGTTTCTTGATTCAACAAAGAAACAGTTTTGTATCAAATTGATTTTTATTATATTTGCAGGACGAGCATACCAGCAGCTGCAACACAAGTTAACTTCTACTTCATGAGCCACACACACTCACGGTAAGTGTAACACTACTGACACCTAGTGGTTAGCTTTAGTACTATCAAATCAAATTCATTCTATCACTACATCCCCTTTCCTTTAGATGTAAAGAACAAGTTATTCCAAGTAATTATTCAAACTTATAGAATAAACAATTATTCAGCAAGTAGTGTACACTTATTAGACTTAATACAACATATTACAGTCTCAAAAATTATTTACATTGTGCAGTAACAATCAACATCTGGTTGTTCACTGACAATCATTGGCTCCTTCTGTTGCTTAGCACGATGCTTCAAACAAGTATCACAGGTTGACACCATCTGATCAATGTCATCATTTATTCCAGGCCAATAGATTGCAGATCTAGCCCTCCTTTTGCATTTTTCTGCTCCAAGGTACCCCTCATGCAGCTTTTTTAACATCTCTTGTTGCAGTGACTGAGGGATAACGATCCTGTTAGAGGTCTACACGGAAGACCCGAGGACCCGGGACCCGACCCGGGATCCGTACGGGTTCGGGGCTATATTTTAAATGGTCAGCAGGGTGGGCAGAGTTAATGCACACGCACGGTGATAATGGATACCTTCATGAGTGATGTGAGTTAATATTGATTATTTTTTTAATAATATTATGAATGAACCGTCTTGTTGTTATATCTAAAATTTTTGCTCAGACTCGGCTCAGAGAGCACAGAGATGATAGCAAATAAGTAAAGCTAACGTCAGCAGCCATGGCATCCTCAGACAAATCCAAAAACGAAGACATGATAGTGCAAGCATCACTAGAAAACACATCTGCATACAAAATAGCAGTAGAATAGTTTACAGAGTTCCATTGGAGTGTTGAGGACAGAGTTAAACAGTACTGGTTTATGGTCAGAGAGACAGAAGTCATCAATTTGCAGATTGGTAACTAAGAGACCTAATGAAATAACCAAATCTAATGTGACCCTTATCGTGCGTAGGCTTAGACACAGACAAAACCAGATTAAAAGAGTCAATGATTTGAAGAAACTCATTAACCAGAGGATGAGAGGGACAACACACATGAATATTAAAATCCTCTAAAATTAGTAATGTATAAGTACTAGCACCTAGTGCAACAGACAATTGTAGCTTAAAAATAAATAAATAAATATATTCTAGTAGTAAGAAGTAGATAATACCTTTTTTCCGATTAAATGTTAAAATGGCTCGTCATACCCCTTGTAATGTTTCTTGATTCAACAAAGAAACAGTTTTGTATCAAATTGATTTTTATTATATTTGCAGGACGAGCATACCAGCAGCTGCAACACAAGTTAACTTCTACTTCATGAGCCACACACACTCACGGTAAGTGTAACACTACTGACACCTAGTGGTTAGCTTTAGTACTATCAAATCAAATTCATTCTATCACTACATCCCCTTTCCTTTAGATGTAAAGAACAAGTTATTCCAAGTAATTATTCAAACTTATAGAATAAACAATTATTCAGCAAGTAGTGTACACTTATTAGACTTAATACAACATATTACAGTCTCAAAAATTATTTACATTGTGCAGTAACAATCAACATTACATTTCTTCTTTTTTTTTTTTTCTTTTAAACTCAAATACTTGTTATGCTTGTGCATTATTCACAGATTAAGTCTATCAGGTGGCTTAGCTGTGTGCTTTGATCTTCACAGTACTGATGAATGCATATCCTCAGTTGGTTCCTTGTCATCCATTACTGGAAGCGTTTTAGATGTTTTGTTTGATACTGCACTGTCTGTATCCTCTGTGAAAGTATCCACTAGTACTGTCTCTTTTGTTTTCATCAGACTCCTCCAATTTCTCCTCAGGATTTGACCATCCTCTGTAAGATCTGGTATTCACCTCATCCAGGACTGGGGCTCTTGTAGACCAGGTACTGTGATCCTCAAGTCTTACTGTGTCATTATTGGAGAGTGGTTCTAGGCTTTTTGATGCCTTGTCATAGTTTGCTTTTTGTCGCTGTTTCAGGTGCTGTTGTTTCCTTTTTAGGTATTTGTTCTTGTTTGGTGATGTTAAACAAGGAAGTGTGGTCCGTAATCTGCGTCCCATCAGGATTTCTGCAGGAGACACACCATGTTCCAGTGGAGATGCACGGTAATTCAGCAGAGCTAAATAAGGATCTGATCGACTGTCTACTGCTTTCTTGAGCAGCAACTTCACTATGTGCACTCCCTTCTCTGCTTTTCCATTCGACTGTGGATATAATGGGCTTGACGTCACATGCTGAAACCCATACTCATCAGCAAATTTCTGGAAGTCTTTGCTATTGTAGCATGGCCCATTATCG
>NW_015625031.1:140026-151064 GCF_001515625.1 Sinocyclocheilus rhinocerous
CCTTTGTCACGCAACAGCTCTCTCAAGTACACTGTTTTTGAAGACAAGTTTGGTATGAACTTTCCGACGAAGTTTATCATCCCCATCACTCTTAGTACAGCTTTTCTGTCTGTGGGTCTGGGCATTTTGAGTATTGCCTGTACTTTACTCTTATCTGGTTCCACACCTCCTTCTGTCAGCTTATCTCCTAGAAACGTTATTTCTTTTGCTCCAAACTGACATTTGTCCTTATTCAATTTCAGCCCATACTTCTGTACTCGCTGTAGGACTTCCATGAGCCTTCTGTTGTGCTGCTCCATTGTGGATCCCCACAATACAATGTCATCCACATACACACGCACACCCTCGATGCCTTCAATTATGTGTTCCATGGCTCTGTGAAATACTTCAGGAGCTGAAGAAATTCCGAACGGCATCCTCAAGAAGGAGTATCGACCGAAGGGTGTGTTAAATGTGCAATACTTTGTGCTGTCCTTATGTAATTTCAGCTGCCAAAAACCCTGAGATGCATCCAGTTTTGTAAAGAACTTTGCACCTGCCATCTCACTTATGATTTCTTCTCGTGTCGGGATTTGATAATGTTCTCTTTGAATGTTGGCATTTTTTGGATCCATACACACACGTAGAGCACCATTTGGTTTTTTCACGCACACCATTGAATTGACCCACTCTGTAGGCTCTTCCACTTTTTCAGATTCATTCTAGCGTCCCATCAGGATTTCTGCAGGAGACACACCATGTTCCAGTGGAGATGCACGGTAATTCAGCAGAGCTAAATAAGGATCTGATCGACTGTCTACTGCTTTCTTGAGCAGCAACTTCACTATGTGCACTCCCTTCTCTGCTTTTCCATTCGACTGTGGATATAATGGGCTTGACGTCACATGCTGAAACCCATACTCATCAGCAAATTTCTGGAAGTCTTTGCTATTGTAGCATGGCCCATTATCGGTGCAAACCACCTGTGGAATGCCATGTCTCGCAAAGATGGATTTCATATGTGTAACCACACTAGCAGCAGATGTACTGGGAAGCAATGCTATCTCTGGCTAGTTTGACAGGTAGTCTATCACAATCAAGTAGTTCTTTCCATCCAGGAAAAATAAGTCAGTCCCAACTTTCTGCCACGGTTCATCTGGTTGTTCACCGACAATCATTGGCTCCTTCTGTTGCTTAGCACGATGCTTCAAATAAGTATCACAGGTTGACACCATCCGATCAATGTCATCATTTATTCCAGGCCAATAGATTGCAGTTCTAGCCCTCCTTTTGCATTTTTCTGCTCCAAGGTGCCCCTCATGCAGCTTTTTTAACATCTCTTGTTGCAGTGACTGAGGGATAACGATCCTGTTCTGTCTCAACAGAAGTCCTTTGACCACACTCAGCTCTGATCTGATGTTATAGTACTTGGCACATTCTCCTCTAGGTGTTTTATACATGGCTTGATCTTCATTGCTCTGTTATCATGCTCCGAAATCAGATTGACCTTTGCTCCTGTGTCTAGCTTGAGTGACACGATTACTCCGTTTATTTCCAGGGTGTGTCATCCACTTGTCATGTACAACACTATTCACATCAGTCTGCTCTGTTTTTTCTTGACTGAAATCAGCCTGTTCTACCATTCCAACAAAGAATGTGTCATTGAGATTTGTTTCTTCCACTGTTTGTACATGCTCTTTTTGACTCAGTCTCCCTTTGGAAAAGCATTGCTTGGCAAAATGATTCTGTCCTTTACATTTGGCACAGACTTTGCCATAGGCGTGTTTTCTGCCACATCTCTTGCAGTTAAACAGTTCTTTCTCTTTTGCTGTTTCACTTTACTCATTCCGCATCTCTGCATTTTCTCTGTTACTGCAGCTACAGCTGAACTGTCACTTCCATTAGTCTTTGCGGTTTCATAAAACGTTTTAGCATGCTGTAGAGCTATCTCACTGGCATGACATATCCGCACTGCGTCATTCAAGGTGAGCTCTGTCTCTCTCAAGAGCCTCTCCCTCACTTTTTTATCATTGATGCCAAACACAATTTGGTCACGAATCAATGAATCTTGCAACTGTCCGAGATTGCATGTTCGTGCTTTCAACTTCAAATCTACTAAGAAACTGTCAAAAGTAAGTCCTTGTTGCTGCAGACGAGACCGAAAAACATACCTTTAGAAAGTCTCATTCTTTTTCGGCGAGCAGTGTGAGTCAAGCTTCTCCATTACTACGTCGTATTTGCCTTTATCTTCGGCCCGCTCAAACACGAGCGTATTAAACACCTCTATAGTTTGAGGTCCCGCGACGGTGAGTAACAGTGCAAGCTTACGTGCATCTGATGCTTCATCAAGGCCCATTGCTTATAGCTAGAGCGTAAATCGTTGTTTGAACGTTCTCCATTTACAATCAATATTCCCCATCCAGTTCACAGCGTCAGGCAGTTTAACACTTTCCATGACGACTCTGTGTCTCGGTGATCATCACCACTCCTGGTACCATGTAATGTTTCTTGATTCAACAAAGAAACAGTTTTGTATCAAACTGATTTTTATTATATTTGCAGGACGAGCATACCAGCAGCTGCAACACGAGTTAACTTCTACTTCGTGATCCACACACACTCACGGTAAGTGTAACACTACTGACACCTAGTGGTTAGGTTTAGTACTATCAAATTAAATACATTCTATCACTACACCCCTCTCCCCTCTATCTTTCCTTTTCCACCAGGATCTGGTCACCAAAAGACCACTCAGAATGCCAAAAGTTCACTCAATGCTTATATACCACATCTAATGTATCTTGTTAATCCATTCTGTTACTAGAATACACTCAGAACACTCACATACTGCTGTGTGTCTTTCTGCTGTCAGGTATGCATCACGCACATTTTTACCTGACAAACTAAATGTTATATTTGTTTTATACTACATTCTTCTGAAATCATTATGACTAGTAGATTAAGTGGAGTCTGGTGATACCACAAATCTGTGTCCAGGACAGGTCAAAGTGAAGGCCATGAATGAATGAGGAATGTGCCACGTCATCTGAGAGCTTCTGATTTCTGTTTATCACTGACTTAGCAAGTTGTATGAATAGGCGCTTTCGCACCATGTAGTTCTAGGAACTAGCCAGCAGGCTCGTTCCTAGAGAACCAATTTATCCCTCAGGCCGTTTTCCTGGTTGCATTCGCACCGGCATCAGGAACTCTGAAGCGGCTGACAGCAATGTCTTTATTCACGGCATTTACAAACATCAACAACCGGTGAATGGAGGACGCCGTGTTCAGAGTTGTTTTTGTTGTGTGTCATGGGTTTCGGGTTTCATAATGGAGAAGGAATGTAAACGCACAATTTTCGCGATTGAAAGAACATGAAAATCTAAATAAATCTCCTATGACAACTTGCAGTGTTATCATCGAGGCTGAGAAAAGAACACAACGCTGCAGACAACAGGTAAATGCCGTTATCGCTGTTTTCCATGTTCGTGGAGTAATTATTTTTACATGGCTTTTTAAAAATGCCGGGTAGCCAGTGTTTTGTGGGAGTTTGGCCAATCAGCGTACACTTATGTCACTGGTAGTTCCTATAGAACTGTTTTAGACCAGACTCTGAAGTAGGAGCTAATTTAGTTCCCCCAAATGAACTTCCTAGAACTAAATACATTCCTAGTTCCTGTGGTGCGAACACGACAAAAAGCGGGAACTTCCGCCAATAACTTCCGATTTTGCTTCCGGCTTCGCTACCGTTCGGACGTTCTTGCTTACTGCTCTGCGCTTTGCTCCCTATTTCTGTACTTTTCTTTGATTTTTCTAAGATTTTTACTTCAGCAGATCAGCACAGTGCTCAAACAACATATTTTTGGCTCCTATTGTGACTATAAAAACTATACTTTTTGTTATGAGCAAGAATGTGGTGACTGACTTAAAGATATTATTTAACGCTGCAACCTCTGACTAAAATCAGACTGGCAACTGTCTGTGTCCGTGAGATCCCAACCCGGCTGGCGTGAGACTCTCTGTGACATTCGGTCCCCAACGAACGAACAGTTGAAGAGTATAGGAATACTACAATATTCAAATATCCAAATTAAAAACAGAATAAAATAGATGAATATCTCAGTCTAAATTTTAGAATAATTTGAAATTGGAGTCAGATTAAGCATGTAGCTAGAATCCAATTGAAGCTAAATTAACTAAGTGAACTTTACAGAAGTCGGGTAAAACCTTCTATTTCTTCATAAAGCTTAAAATGTAAATGCTTATACTCTCAGAAAAAAGGCACAAAAGCTGTCATTGGGGCATTACCTTTTTAAAAGGTACAAATATGTACCATTTAGGTATTAATATGTACATTTTAGGTACTCATATGCACCTTTATGGGTAAATAGGTGTACTTTCTGAAAAGGTAATGCCCCAGTGACAGCTTTAGTACCTTTTTTCTGAGGGTGTACTGATACCATTAAGTGAAAATAAGGAATCTTAAGAATTGGGAACACTTGTTGTGTGTTAAAATGTAATTCCCTTTCAAAATGTAATTATAGCTGTCATGTCTATTATTGACTCTCTCTAGTTGGTCCTGCTGTTCCTGCTCTGACAACTGGGTTGTAGCAGAGAACAGTCAAACAGGGTGCCAAAGTTTGAAAGACCTTTTCCACACTATGTGTGGAAAGGTTTAGGTTCAGTTGGATCAAGTTTCTGTGGACAACCAAAACAGATGCCTTTTTGCCTTCAGATAAAACAAAACTTCATGTGGAGAACAGGAGGGTTAACATTAACATACAGCAACTCCCACACAGAAACTACTTTTTGTCTCTTGTTCTTATCAATGTGTGAATGGTAGTAAATTCCTTTAGACTCACAGGAAAAACAAGTTTTGGCAGGTGGTTGAATCCTCACATACTTCACATACAATTCCATTATACAAAATGGAATAAATCCTCTCCATATCTATTTACAGATCTGTATATGCTTAATTAGCTGTTTATGACACAACAAGGTATACATACTTATATAATAAGGTATACAGAACAGCATTGGTGAAAGTTTTGCACAATGTTTGGACTTATGTGTTCAGCACAATGTCTGGGTTAATCTGTAATTTGTTGAAAAGTGAAATATGTATAAGAAAACCCTAAAGTGTCACGAAACCCCCCTGTTTTAGCACTGGTCATTCATACCTCAGATTTTAAAAAAGACTCAAGAAATGGGTGTGTAAAGCTTTAGAAAAGTGGGAGTGCAGAGGGTGGGAATTGGGGAGAAAACCAATAAAACGCAGATCTACAGCACACGCATTATACAGAGTAATGAATATTAAAGTATCAGTGGAGAAACTACAGTTAGGTTCTTTTTACTGTATTTTAAGAATATGACAACAAACTTCCCAGCGCCATATCATTAGAGATTACTAACAACAATCATGAACAAATCAAATAGGTTTTGATAAACTATTCTAAAGATATATCATTGAATGAGTATTTTACTGTATCTGTCCATCAGTTATTATTCTGTATGAAAAATAAGGAAGAACATTTATATATATATATATATATATATATATATATTTCATAATATCTTTATCACATTTACCAGCACTAGAGCTTACATACTCTGATCAAATGGCATATTTTGGTTTAATGCCCTTAAGCAGGGAGAATAAAGGCATATTTACAGTACATTTCATTCTTTTTTTGAACTTCTGGTTACATCTTTTTTTCTGTGTAGCTGAATAATCCATTGTGTCATCGTGTTCATAATAAGGTGTACATCTGTATCAGTCAAATTATTTGCACAACATATATTTCATTTGAAAAAGATTAGTTGGAATGTAGTTGCTGATTTTATGAGCACAACACACACTTAAAAACAAATGTGTGGCATCTGGACAGATTACATTTTTCAACTTTGAATCAGTCAACTGTGAAGCCTTAACCAAAATTTTCAAGGTGAAGAAAATATTTATTTAAATAATATCTATCTAAAAACACTTTTTTGTCAAAACAAAAATGTGTTTGTTGAAAACAAAATATCGTTTTTTTATAGTCTTTTTTCAGTAAGTCATTTTTAAAATATAGCCTACTTTGTCCTGCCAATGTAGATGAGTAAGTACATAAATAAGATTATTACGATTATGGCTAATGTTAATCACTGATGGTCTGCTGAATCTGCATGCATCATGAAATGGACTGAACATGAAAGTAGTGAGCGTCTGGGATTTGTGCATTTCATAAATGTCACAAATTCCAAAGACACTGTGCTTGGTTTTTCTAATAAGACTGTTTCAATACAATAAAAATAATAAAATTAAAAGTGCAAAAAAAACAAAAAAGAGAGCGAGAGAGAGAGAAGATTTCATATCAATAGGAAACCATGTTCTTTCACTAAATTATTCCTATTAAATTTGTTTTATTTTTACATAAAGTTAAGGATGGAAAAAAAGTAAAGATTGGATAAAGTAAAAATAATAATAATAATAATAAATTAATAAATATATTGTACCTGAAGTTTGTCCATTGATTATTTCACCTGTTAAAATACACAATATAAACATAATGAATTCATATGAAAAAAGTTCACCTACTTACAATATCATTCTAACGCACATGATAGACTGTAAATCACTCACCATTAATCAGCAGCAGTAGTGACACACACAGTGAGATCAGAAACCTCATTGTGACGAACGGCACCTCCTGCACCTGCACACACATATATACAACATATATATATATATGTTCTATTATGTATACATAAAATGTTTCTTATATTAATTATTTTACACTTTATTTTGTGCACATTTGCAAATACATAACTTTACCTGAGGTCAAATGATGCTGCTGCAGAGCAAACTCAGGGAGATTCTCTCTTCAGCAGATGAATACAGTGATGATGAACTGCAGCTCTCACAATCTCATCAGTGCCTTTTTATAACTGTGGGTGGACCTTTACTGGAACCAGAAATAATTTCTCTACAATAACTTAAATCATTCTCTCATGTGACATGAAGATATTTATTTGAACATATTGCTTCCTTGTCTGCACCTGCTTTTAGAAATTCCTTCACTCTGTGCTCAAATAGATGTGAATGTAGATGGAATGATGATGAGCAACTTTTTCCAAAGCAGCTTTAGAAAAACAGTAAAACAAACCCTCCAGTGAGTGAGCTAAAGGTGACTGGAAAGATTCATGTGAATTAATTTAATAATCTGTAAATAATGCTTAACCAATAACATAAAAAGCTTTAGTTCATCCTAAGACCACAGGAGGCATGCAGGTGATCAAGTAATATAGAGTTTATGACGTTAATATTATAACACTAAGTAAATTAATGGGTGTCTAATATTTGGGTACAAAAAAAATTAAGGGAGGATAATAAGAGAAAAAGCGATAAATAATGTTAATGGAACTTGATTTACAAAGACAGAATAGAATAGAATTAGGCTAAACAGGCAAACGTTGGTACTTCCCTGAAGCAAGAATGTCTCTCTCTCACACACACACACACACACACACACACAAAATGCATTTAAAAAAATGTTGTGCAGGGGCATATGTCCCGTGGGCTGATCATTTTGTTGAAGCAAAAAAGCAACTCTGTTCTTGTAAAATTTAAGAAAGTGAACACTGTATTCACAGGTTTACCGGAGTTGCAGAATTACACTCTTTAGGAATGTTCTACATTCATCCGCTGCACATTTCATCATTCAAAAACCCACATCCCAAAAACCATGTGATGCACATTAATGTGACTGTAATGTCTCCTCTGGAAATGTACAGACTAAAACAAACAGAAAAAAAAACAAATTGCAAATACAATGAGCCTTGAATAAGCAGTCGAATTTGATGTAGATGTGTCAATGTAAATTTAACTCTCTAATCTTACTTGTCACTTTCTAGAGTTTTGGGGAACACTTTACCAGTAAGGTTCATAATCCTTTATGTAATAAACAACAACAACAACACCAAAACTTTTACAGCATTTATCGATTTAGGGTATTATTGCTTTCTACATTACATTTTAACAAGGTGAAGACATTAACAGTAAATATGTTAAATACTGTAACAAAGTTCATTAGTTAATACATTAGGTATCATGAATTAACAACATTAACAAAATGAAACTTCATATGTGTGAGTGTGCAGCACTGACAAAGGACAGCAACACTTTCATTGAGAAGTACTGAATGTGACTTTTCAAACAGGGTAGTCAAGTTTACTGTCATTTTTATACATTATAGGACTTTCAGAAAACCACCAGATTGGATTCTAGACAAATGCTGCTAAGTTTCTAAATCAAGTTGTCAAAGTACAGCTGTCAGCCACATAAAGTGGATTTTTTTTTTCAGCAATTGCTGCAGCCAGCTGATCTCAGGTTTTTCTCAGATCTCAGTTTTATAATTCTTTTTGTTTGTTTTTTAAGTCAACATTAGAAATTGCAACAGCAAAATTGTCTAAATCAAACTAACTTCCATAACACGTATGAGAAGACAATTGTTTGTTTTTTTCATTCCTTTAGGATTTGTTGTTTTTGTTGAGATGATATGCTTTTCTTTATCATACATGTATTTAGCATCCTACCATAAATGTGTTCATCGTTATCAAAATGGAATTCCACTCTGCCATTCCGGACCGTTCCTTTGCAGCTGGGATCATTGAGGTGTAAGACGTCAGCTGGAAAACCAGCCTCAAAGAGCTGACAGCGAGACACAGACATGGAGCCAGAGCTGCTTTCACAGGTTTCTGAGAAATCTGAGAGAAAAAAAATTGTCAGAATAAATGTAAAAAAAAAAAAAAAAGGGGGGTAATTTATTACTGTAATATCTGTAAAGCATGTTACCTGTGCAGTATCCCGTACACCACATTTGTGGATCCACATGTTCATAGACAGTAATTGCCTGGACACACTTTCACTCTGATGGAGTTTGACTTGTAATAACGGCAGTGACTCCAATGATAACTACCACAGAAGAATAGAAAAGCACAGTCCACTTGTTCTGTTTTTATGTGTTGAATAACGTTAAGCATTGTGGAACATAAGCAATGCTAACTGTAAGTATGTAATTTACAAAAACTTCTTTTGTAAACAGATCCCAGAACTGCACCTGTACAGTACGTTGGTCTGGCTTGACAAGTTTATAGATGTAATAATCTCCTGGACAGGCTTTGACTTGGATGAAGTTGGATCTGTAAGCACCAAACTGGTTGTTCCCATAAGCTTGCAAAACCTCACGGCCTGGGTCACCACTCCATCTTCAAGTGTTGGATGAGAATCGCTGTGATACAGTCCAGTTTCACCACCACATCCCATATAACTCACACACCACAATAAAGACAATCACATGAGCAAACATATTTTGTCTTTCTCTACCTCTTGTTCAGCATCAGTGCTATAGAGTCTACATGGCAACTAAGAGAAACCAGTATGAGTAAATAAAGGATGGTTGATTGGTTGGTTGAAAAAAATAAAGGTGGAACAGACAGATTGACTGATTCTTTATGTCATTTATCTCATTTTAATCTCCACATCTCTATGCATTTAAACTTTCAAAATGCCATAATGCAGTAACCAATGAGGTGTGTAAGCCATTTTGGGAATACTAGTTGTAAAGCTTGCTAGGCTGATGATACACAAGGCAACTTTTTGAGCAATGTTGCCAGGCAACTTTGGTTAATGTTGCTGTCAACGGGGAACCAGGTGAGACACAGGGCCCACAACCGATCTAAAGTACCCAGATAGAAATTTGTTACCCATTCTAAGTGGAAAAGAACTCAAGCAACATTGCTCAACAAAAGTTGCCTGGCAAAATTGCTCAAAAAGTTGCCCCGTGTATCATCAGCTTTACAGTATTAAGTACAGTACAGTATTGCACCTCTTATGGAAAGTACCTGTCATGGAAAGCTGACTCTCCACCAGAGTTTTATCAAAGCTTGCCATTTAATCGATTTACTTCATTACACAGCTCTGTTGTGTACTGCCTGCTCTGACAATGACAACATGTTGACCTAAAATCAGATCATGTTCTTGTTAACCTGGATCAGCGAGATTCCCAGCCACAAAATAAATAAATAAATAAATAAATAAAGTGCCACCAAGGTGCCAAGTTCTCAGAGACCGAGGAAGAAACTGCCTTATAATTATAGACATATAAATATAAGGTATTTTCAGCCCTCATCAACAATTGCATATCACCTATAAGTAACGATATATACTATCAGTTGATATTCATATGGTTTTGAACTGGTAAAATTTTATAAAAATGGCAACAAAAAATAATAATAATATGGTCAGAATATTGACTTGCCTAATAATTATGCATGCACTGTATGTCAAATTAATTGGTGTATCACATTACCATGACTTCCTTGCTTGTAAGAGCAACTGAATATAACACTACACCATAACATAACAAAAAGTCTCTCACATCAGTAGTTTAACAAAACAATTAACTAAAAACTAAAACTAGAAAAAACAATTATTTTGGTTATTTAAGGAATGATTCAACCTCACCACATCTTAGCTTACCAAAAATAGCACTTCAAACAGTGCAGCAACATTCTTCAGATCCTTTAGAACTGAAAGCAGAATCACACTTCTCACACATTTTACAGTACCACCTTTATTGGAGGGGGGGGGGAAACGATAGCAATAATCACTAATAGCTCTCTTTCTTACTTTCTTACTATTAATAAAAGCAATAATTGATTACAAAAGGAAGACTATGAAGCTACCTTGTTTACTCATCAAAATTATCCTTTGGGTACTTCTTAATGCATAATGTCCATATCACAGACCACAAGGTTTATATATATTGTGACGAGTGGGGGCGGGGCCGAGAGCCGTGGGAACGGAGCGAGGCCGGTGGAGTAATTGATAATGAGCAACACCTGCACCACTCACCGGTCTCGAGTCCCACGGAGGAGCTCCGGAAGGCTAAAAGGAGGAGTTACGACAGTGAAAGACGAGAGAGGACCAGGCCTGGATTTTATTTTGTGTTCTGGTTCTGGTTCTGTCGTCTGCGAGGGGCTGTCGCGCTATTTTGTGTTTATTTTATTATTAAAGTTT